>NW_027268482.1:0-81715 GCF_963676685.1 Mytilus edulis | reverse complement strand
AAAATCAAATTGTGCCTGAAAACCGGAGATGAAGTCTAGCGGGACACGGGAAATTGCAAAAAAATTGAGAATTGCTTACGTACATAGTGTAAGCGGGAAACCGAAATCTGACAAAACAGTAAGCGGGATCCGGGATCAGAACCCCCTAATGAGACCCCCTCCATGTTTTAATCCACTCCGATAATACAACACAGTGTGTACAAGTTCCAAAAATAGATCTGTCAGTTACACAGTACGTTATAAATTTTAACTAATTATTAGATGAGGTCACATTACCGATAAACGCTATTTATAGATTATGGAGACAATAAGAAACACTTGTATGTTACTATAGTCTGTTTCAACAAAATTCAGGTAAAGCTCAATGAAGTAAGGTACGAAATTCGTTTCTCTAATTGACGCCCCCCTTTCAGAAATTGTCTTCGCCCCCGGGGCGTTTAATAGAATAAATACGGTAACAAGTTATAGCTGTTTTGTTTTGTTACCCAAGAGGTTTCCTTGGCGGACAATACATTAACAAAAAAATATGACCCCTACCTTTTAAACTATGACATGGGAATACAATGAAAAACCTTTTTGTAAATTTTGAGTCAAATGTACTTGACTTATAATTCAATGCAAACTTTAAAAACTTCCAGATAGTATCTTAACACAATCAAATTTACATTTCCCTTCTTTTTCAATAAAATAATTACTAAACAGAGATTTTTTATCTTTTCATATCTAACTTCAACCTAATTCAATAACACTGATAAAATAAATTTTCAAAAAACAGTTAAATCAACAAAGGTTATTTAGCTACCAGATTCTTTTTTTCATATAATACTATATTTAAAACATTAAAATTTCTGTCTCCTATTTTGCAGGAAAATTACTAAATGAATAAAACACACTGTAGGTTGAGCATCAATCAGCTGTTTCAGAATCTAAATGAAATAAAAGAAGAATTTGTATGAGCACACAAATACCCCTGCCTAAGCATTGCAAATTTAAAAAAGATAAAATGGGACACAACTTTAGAACAGTAAGTAACTCATTGAACAAATTCAACCTCAGTCAGGGAGCTATGATTCTTAGCATGGTGAATGAGTTTCATAAAATTTGGATGAGAAAAACTTAAGTTAGACAGTGGAAACAAAAATGGGACAGACAGAAAGACTCTCTTGCCTACATCCTAAAAATTGGGCAATTTCATTGTTCTTTCCCTAAGATGAACATAATGTCACATCATCATTAGATGAATTCTATGTTAAAAAGAGTTTTAACCAATCACAACATTTTTTTGTATGCTGTCGAAATTTAACCCAAAATGCATTAGAATGCATTCTGAAACAGCGAATAGGACAACAACCAAACAGTTCTAAAATTTACATCAAATGACGTCTACTCTGAGGTCAACATATGGTCTTCAATCAATAAACAGGGTTTCGTGAATATAGGCCAAGTATTCTGGATCACATACGCAACTGTATTTACTATAAAGTCTATTGGATTGAATTTTCAGACATTCATATTTTCCGGAAATAATCTGGACTTATCCGTATTTTCACTACCGTTTACTTTCTCTTCCTCACCTGTCTATTGCAAATGGATGCCACGACAAATCTGCTCCTGTGGATATTGTGACAAATCACCGTCAAGTACGTTTCAAATCGATTATAAACTGTTAAATATATATACCGTTAATTCCGTTAACTTGAATTCCACGTTTATTCAACAAATACGAACTGTAATTGTTTATTTCTATGAATTGACCTGAGAATTCTACTTTCGTTTTTGACTTGATATTATTATTGCATTGAACATTCATATATTTCTTTCGTACATATTGTAAAATATTGTATTTTTATTTCTTTCAGTTTACCAAACAATACACACTCTGTAAAACTCCTGTATCATTTCTGGTGGAATTACAATCTACAATCTTCACACACAAGTTGTTATTCTTTGTAATTTGCCGAGATTGCGATACAATCACATGGTTATACTAGCTGAGTCAGGCTCAGCATAGTAAATTGACGACAACCTGTCTTTACATATCCAGACAAGGAACGACAACGTAGCAACGTACATACGTACATACCTTTACACTGACAGTGGACTACATATCTTGTGTGAACTCGACAGCAACCCAACAACGTTGAGTCAACATGGATCCCAGTCATGTAGAACAACAAGAAGAGATTCAGCCCCAAGAAGGAGATGTCCCTGAACTATTAGAAAATCCGTCTAATACATCACAGTCAGATGAAACTCCCGAGGCTAGGCGAGTACGTGACCTCACGGAAAAAGGACAAGGGGCTTTCACTGAAAAACGTGACAAGTTCTGTCAGGAACTAGAGGCTCTCTGGGCAGACATTGAATCCCAGTTATTGGAAGTAACAACGCCTCCTAACGATCTCCAGCAACTCCTAACAGTCCAGGACAAACTTGTTAAAGCCTGTAATAATTATCGTAGGCTCACAGATGAATACTTAGACTTTCTGAAAAGGACCCGAACATTGGAGAGTCAAAAAGAAATTGATGCATGTAAACTCTCTTTGGATTTACGTCTGTCCAAAGTGGAGCTAGTTATGGAAAAACTACACGAGCATCGCCTCGCTCTAACAAAGGCCAAATCCACTAAAACAAAGACCTCAAGGGGTAAGAAAACCTCTCACAGCGGTAGCTCTAACGTGTCAGACATGTCAAGCCTGGCACGGAGAAAGCGAGCCAAGGCAGAGGCTGCAAAGTCTAAGATAGCATTTGTCGAAAAACATGCCCTTATCCTACAACAGGAAGCAATGTTAGAAGAACAAGCCCTGTTCAGACAAAATGAAATGGAACAGGAAGCAGCACGCAAAAAAGCTGAAATGGAACAGGAAGCAGCACACAAAAAGGCTGAAATGGAACAGGAAGCCAGTCGTAAACAGGCAGAAATGGAGCAAGAAGTCGCTCAACGTAAACATGAGGCCGCACAGAGAACAGTTCAGCTAGAACAGGAGGCTGCTCACAGAAAAATGCAATTAGAACAAGAGGCCGCTCACAGAAAAGTGCAATTAGAACAAGAGGCCGCTCACAGAAAAACGCAATTAGAACAAGAAGCTATGCGCAGGAAGGCTCAAATGCAACAAGAAGCCGCACGAGTAAGCCGGGAAAAGGCCGAGCTTAAAGCCAAATTTAATCTTCTTGAAGCACAAAGAGAAGCTGCAGCCGCAGAAGCCGAGGCTCGTATCCTGGAATACGATGATAGCCAAGCGTATAGCGATCTCCCTGACGAAAAGGAAGACCCGCTCCAGCGTGTGCAAGATTTCGTCAATAAACTTCCTGTATCAACTGTTGTTAAGGAAGTAACAGGACCTCAAAAGAAAAAACAAATTCCTGTTAAGATCGAGCTGAGTCACGAAGCACCAGCGTTCGTGCCATCCGTGGCATCGAACTTGCTGTCACAGACATCTGCCGTCTTGCCTTTCGATAATAAGTCACCGGAAGTTACCTTTATCCCAGATCTGGGATTAGTAACCGGCATGCAAAAACTAGGTCTTTCAGATGAGAGCACTACTGAACACCAAAAACAGGGTGTTAAAGAAGCGATCCCTGTCTTACGCACAAAACAAGACGTTATAGAAGAGATCCCTGTTTCGCACAAAAAACAAGACGTAATAGAAGAGATCCCTGTTGCACACCAGCAACAAATCAACCTTACATCAGAGATAACTAGATTCCTCTTACGCAAGGACCTGCTTTTCTCCCGATTAATAAGCTTTAACGATCGGGCAGAATCCTTTCATACTTGGAAAGCAAGCTTCAAGAACGTGACTGATGAGTTACAAGTCTCTGACTCAGAACAGATCGATTTACTGATCAAGTGGCTCGGTCCAGAGTCTGCTAAACACGCCATTAGCATAAGAGCGTCGAACGCCAATAATCCTTCAATAGGTATACAGAGACTATGGAAGAGGCTTGACGAGCGGTATGGTGCTCCAGAAATGTTAGAAGCCTCTCTCATGAGTAAACTTGCCAAATTCCCTACATTGACGAATAAGGACAACGCACGTCTCTACGAACTGTCTGACATTCTATCAGAAATAGAATATCACAAGGAAAATCCCAAGCTGGGATGTTTGCTAGCATACTTTGACTCTTCGTCCGGGATAAATCCAATTGTTGAAAAATTACCGTACGGACTCCAAGAAAAGTGGACAACGAGGGCTACAAGATACAAGTCTAAATATGAAGTTGCCTTTCCACCTTTCACAGAATTCTCTGCCTTCATCAGGGAAATAAGCAAAACAAAGAACGATCCTGGGTTCATCTTTGGGTCAAAAGTCACACCAAATACAAAAGGTGCTGCGCCAAGGTCTACGTCTTACCCTAAGACTAAAGTTGGTGCTCATAAAACAGCAGTTGAGCAGCAATCTGGTGAAGCCAGCAAACAAGATCTTTGTATTCTGCACAATACAAAGCATTCCTTAAATGAATGTAGAGCGTTCCGAGCCAAGTCAATAGAGGAGCGCAAAGGTCTTTTAAAAGAAAACAATGTATGTTACAAGTGTTGTGATTCTACCACACACAGGAGCCGGGAATGCAATGCACGCATAAGATGTAAAGAATGTGGAAGTAAACAACACACTACCGCACTTCACATCACTAGACCACAGCAACCTGCAAGTTCTCAATCTAGCCCGCCTAAGCAAGCCTACGGCGGGGAGCCTATAGAATCGGCTGAAACTAAGGCAACCTCAGTTAACTCTACCTGTACTGAGATCTGCAAAGATACATATAGCGGGAAATCTTGTGCTAAAATACTGCCTGTGAATGTTTATCACAAAGATAACCAGGACAAAGTTATTCGCATGTACGCCATCATTGATGACCAAAGCAACCGGTCACTAGCATCGCCCGAATTCTTTAATCTTTTCGACGTCAAAGATAAACCGGAGAACTATACTTTATCAACATGCTCCGGCAAAGTAGTCACCTCCGGGAAAAGAGGAAGAGGTTTCATCATGGAATCAATCAACTGTAATGACAAGTTTGACCTTCCTGTACTGATTGAATGTGATCATATTCCAAATAATAGGGACGAAATACCTACTCCTGAAGTAACAATGCATCACCCTCATTTAAAAGAACTTAGGGGTAGCATTCCACCTATAGAGAAAAATTGGCAAATTCTTCTCTTAATTGGCAGAGACCTTATAGAGGCACACCATGTCCTCGACCAGCGCATAGGACCACCCAGAACTCCATATGCACAACAATTGAAACTTGGTTGGGTAGTGATAGGAGAAACCTGCATTAACAAGCAGCATGTTCCTCTTGAGTTAAATGTTAAAATAACCAACATTTTACCTACAGGACAACCTTCAACTTTTCAACCATGCACAAGCAAGTTTGACATCCGGGAAAACTACACAGACCCTGTAACGAAAGATTTACAATCGCCACTCTTTGAAAAAACAAGGGACGATGATAAGCCTGGACAGTCATATGAGGACAAAATGTTCATGAAACAGATGGACAACGAATTTGTCAGAGACTCGAAAGGAAGTTGGGTAGCACCGTTACCGTTCCGAGTGCCAAGACAGCCATTGCCAAGCAACAGACCCCAGGCTCTTCACCGTGCTAACATGTTAGACGCCAGTCTGAATAGAAACCCAGTGAAGCGGGAACATTTTCTTACTTTTATGAGTAAAATCTTAGATAATAATCATGCAGAGCTCGCTCCACCATTGCACGAACATGAGGAGTGCTGGTATTTGCCATTGTTTGGTGTTTACCATCCGAAGAAACCCGATCAGATAAGAGGTGTGTTTGATTCTTCCGCCAAATGTAACGGAGTTTCACTTAACAGCGTCCTGCTTACAGGTCCAGACTTGACCAATGATCTCTTGGGAGTATTGCTGCGTTTCAGGAAAGAAATGGTCGCAGTTACTGCAGACGTTCAACATATGTTTCACTGCTTTGTTGTCAGAAAAGACCACCGTAATTATCTGAGATTTTTATGGCATAAAGACAATGACCTACAGAAGAACCTTGTCGAATACCGCATGAGAGTTCATGTTTTCGGAAATAGTCCGTCACCTGCCGTTGCTACGCTTGGACTCAGAAAAGCAGCTCAAGCATCAGAACAAGAGTTTGGCAGTCACGTGACTAGCTTTGTTACAAGAGACTTCTATGTCGACGACGGTCTAACGTCATGTCCTACTAAAGAGGAAGCTGTTAAGCTCATGAAGGATACACAGCAAGCATTAGCAAAATATGGAAACTTACGCCTTCACAAGTTTGCCTCTAATTGTGCGGAAGTTATGTCTGCATTTCATGCCAGTGATTTGGCTTCAAATCTTAAAGATCTAGACTTAGAATGCGACAGCAAACCCCTACAACGTAGTCTTGGTCTCAGCTGGGACGTAAACACTGATAACGTCTTATTTCAATTATCATCAGAAAACAAACCGATCACTCGGAGAGGAATTTTATCAACGATACAACAGTCTCTACGATCCTCTGGGATTTTTGGCTCCGGTGATTATACAAGGGAAACTCCTATTAAGGAAAATAGTATCAGAAACCGTCGATTGGGACCAACCTCTCACTGATGAGACAGCAGATGAGTGGAAATCTTGGAGAGATACTCTAATTGCTATCGAAACATTGCGCATTCCACGTACCTACGTGCCGTATCTTAGCAAAACCACCACAAAAGAGTTACATGTCTTCTCTGATGCATCAGAAAAAGCCATAGCAGCTGTTGCATATCTACGCACGACCGATAGTAGTGGTGAACCAAACATAGGTTTCATTCTTGGGAAAGCTAAAGTTGCACCAACAAGTGGTCATACTATTCCACGCCTTGAACTATCTGCTGCAGTATTAGCGGTCGAGATAACACAGACCATCATGGATAATTTAGATTTACATATAGACACCGTAAAATTCTACACAGACAGTAAAGTAGTCCTAGGCTACATCAGTAACGAGACAAGAAGGTTCTTTATCTATGTCGCCAATAGAGTAGAGAAAATAAGAAAATTTAGCTCTCCAAGTCAATGGAATTATGTACCAACTAACCGTAATCCCGCAGACTTGGGAACAAGGTCCGTACCTGCTCACGAAATTCATAGCAGCGAATGGTTATTAGGACCAAGACAATTTCTTTTCTCAGAACAAAAGAATTCTGAGGACATATATCAGCTAATAGACCCAGAGGAAGATGGAGAAATACGTGCAACTGTTAATGTTGCAAAAACATTTGCCACACTTGAGCATAAAGGTATCGGAACTGATAGATTCAACAGATTCTCCAACTGGACATCACTTGTGCGAGCGATAGCCTTTTTGGAACGTTTCTCCCGTTTACACGGGTCTAAACAGACAGCACCAGTGACTTCTCTGGAAGGCTTTTCGAATGCCGAAAATTTCATCTTAATATCTGCTCAATATGAAGTTTACGGAGATGAAATAGATTGCATTAAACGTCAGGAACAAATTCATAAGCGGAGTCCGATAGCTAACCTTAATCCGTTTTTGGACAAACAAGGACTATTACGAGTAGGAGGCCGTATCGCCAAATCTGACTTAAACCTCCGTGAAAAGAAACCATTGGTCGTCCCTGGACGCCATCATATAGCGACATTATTAGTTCGACACTACCACAACAAGATAAAACATCAAGGTCGCCATTTCACAGATAGAGCGATTCGATCCGCAGGATTTTGGATCGTAGGAGCAAAACGCTTGATCTCATCTATTATTCACAAATGTGTGACATGCCGCAAACTCAGAGGAAAAACCGAGTATCAAATCATGTCTGATTTGCCAGAGGACCGTCTTGAACCTTCACCTCCGTTTACTAACGTTGGAATAGACACCTTTGGACCCTGGACAATTGTTTCACGTAAAACACGTGGTGGATACGCTAACTCAAAGCGTTGGGCAATTTTATTCACATGCTTAGTGACAAGAGCTATTCACATCGAATTAATCGAGGAAATGAGTTCTTCAGCCTTCATAAACGCTGTCAGGAGATTCACCGCTATAAGAGGCCAAGTTAAGATTTTCCGATCTGACCGTGGAACGAACTTTATCGGCGCAATCGACGATTTAAAGATTGACTCAATCAACGTTGAAGATGGACCCTTCAATAACTTTCTGTATAATTCTGGTACAACTTGGATCTTCAATCCGCCGCATTCGTCCCACATGGGTGGAGCCTGGGAAAGAATGATTGGTATCACTAGGAGAATTCTTGATTCTATGCTTCTTAACGCAGCCGGAAGAAGCCTAACACATGACGTGCTCAACACACTAATGGCAGAAGTTTCAGCAATAGTGAACTCTAGACCTCTGGTACCGGTATCAACAGATCCAGAGAATCCGTTAATATTAACTCCGGCTATGTTATTGACGCAGAAAACCGACTACATTTTCACTTCAGACCATCTTGGGGAATTCGACAAACGAGATCTCTGTCTTGCCGAATGGAGACGAGTACAGGCTCTAGCCAGTGTTTTCTGGTCCCGTTGGAGGAAGGAGTACCTGCCGTTACTACAACAACGACGAAAATGGACCGAAGATCGCCGTGATCTCATCGAAGGAGACGTCATTCTTCTAAAGGACAAAAACATTTGCCGTACCCAATGGCCCGTTGGAATTATAGTGAACTCTTTTAAAAGTTCAGACGAACATGTCCGAAAAGCAGAAGTGCGAGTAATCGTTAATGGAAAAGCCACAACCTACACACGCCCTATCGTGGACATGATTCTTCTCATAGAGAACAAACCTGTGTAATTATATGTATATATTTTGGATTAATATAGTGACATTCACATTTGGAATTATACTTTCTGGAATAGTGATATCAGGTAGATTTCAGACGGGGAGTATTCTGGATCACATACGCAACTGTATTTACTATAAAGTCTATTGGATTGAATTTTCAGACATTCATATTTTCCGGAAATAATCTGGACTTATCCGTATTTTCACTACCGTTTACTTTCTCTTCCTCACCTGTCTATTGCAAATGGATGCCACGACAAATCTGCTCCTGTGGATATTGTGACAAATCACCGTCAAGTACGTTTCAAATCGATTATAAACTGTTAAATATATATACCGTTAATTCCGTTAACTTGAATTCCACGTTTATTCAACAAATACGAACTGTAATTGTTTATTTCTATGAATTGACCTGAGAATTCTACTTTCGTTTTTGACTTGATATTATTATTGCATTGAACATTCATATATTTCTTTCGTACATATTGTAAAATATTGTATTTTTATTTCTTTCAGTTTACCAAACAATACACACTCTGTAAAACTCCTGTATCATTTCTGGTGGAATTACAATCTACAATCTTCACACACAAGTTGTTATTCTTTGTAATTTGCCGAGATTGCGATACAATCACATGGTTATACTAGCTGAGTCAGGCTCAGCATACCAAGAGACTTTAGAACGTTATGTTATGTAATTGTTTCCCGTACTTTCGCGCACACATTTTTAATGTAACGTAACGCTATTGTAACCTATGTATTTATCTTACGATCATAAAGCATCTCAACTAGCAATACGTTATTTTCTTCCACAAGTATTACAAAGACAATAACCCTCAAGATATTGGTGCCGAGACCAGGATTTATACTTATATCTTTGTCTCAAACTCTAAATTGCCCTGTTGTTAAAATATCAAATATCATCTACATGTGTAGATTGTTATAAATCTGCATTCAACAACAAACTCTTTAAAAAATAAAACATAAACCCGAAAAAAACCAAAAACTGACTGTACTAGTTAATGCAGCAGGGTTAAATCAAACTAGTTGAAACCATAGAAATATTACACATGTACTAACAGTTTTAGCCACACTCAGGAATGAGTGGGGACGAGTAACTCCATCAACATTCAGAAGATGATAAAGGTAGAACGGTGCACTGAGCCACAGGAAACCACATGGCACCCAAACAAGTAACGTCTGCTGGAAACAGTCTGTGAACTCTGGGTAGCTACCATTCAGTAATCTGGTCTCATCCTGTTTAAAAAAAGAAGTTAACCTGATATTTAAATAAATAATCAAAGCTGGTACCTCAAACATGCAAATATCCTTTTGGTAAAAGTATGGGGCAAGTATGGACACAACATTCAAGCTGGATTCAGCTCTAAATTTGGATTGTGATTAAATAGTTGACACAGCATAGGTTTCGGACACAGAATGAATGTGGTCTAATGAACTTAAAATATTTTTTTTCCTTTGAGCAATTCACTATGCTGTTGAATATTAATCCTCACAAAAAATTGTTTGAAGAAATTTTCTTTTTATTTATGAAATCTGAAATGAGAAAAATTTACCCCCCCCCCCCCCCCATTTTTTTTTTCACATCCCCCTTTCCGTTTTTCCAAAACTGATCTCAATTCAAATTTCTAATGGAGTTTGGAACAATAACTACTCATTTAAATACATCATAAAATATTTAAATGTAACAAAAGGTGCTTGTTATCACTGAATGGTAGATTGTTTTAATTTATCAGTTGGTAGTAAAAGTGAATATACATTGTATATATTGTATAAAACAATGATTTAAGTTGATTAAACTACTATTATGGACAAAGAAAGATAACTCCAATCAATTGAAAATTTCTTGCTATTGCACAATATTGTGCAATTAGATATTTCTTGCTATTGCGCAATACTGTGCAATTGAAAATATTTGCTATTGCACAATACTGTGCAATTGAAGATTTCTTGCTATTGCGCAATACTGTGCAATTGAAAATTTCTTGCAATTGCACAATACTGTGCAATTGAAGATTTCTTGCTATTGCTGAATACTGTGCAATTGAAAATTTCTTGATATTGCACAATACTTAATGTAATAATTTTGGATACTGATTTGAACCAACTTGAAAACTGGGCCCATAATCAAAAATCTAAGTACATGTTTAGATTCAGCATATCAAAAAAGCCCAAGAATTCAATTTTTGTTAAAATCAAACTTAGTTTAATTTTGGACCCTTTGGACTTTAATGTAGACCAATTTGAAAACGGGACTAAAAATTAAAAATCTACTTACACAGCTAGATTTGGCATATCGAAGAACCCCAATTATTCAATTTTTGGATGAAATCTAACAAAGTTTAATTTTGGAACCCGATTTGGACCAACTTGAAAACTGGGACCATTATCAAAAATCTAAGTACATTTTTAGATTCAGCATATCAAAGAACCCCAAGAATTCAATTTTTGTTAAAATCAAACTAAGTTTAATTTTGGACCCTTTGGACCTTAATGTAGACCAATTTGAAAACGGGACCAAAAATTGAGAATCTACATACACAGTTAGATTCGGCATATCAAAGAACCCCAATTATTCAATTTTTGATGAAATCAAACAAAGTTCAATTTTGGACCCTTTGGGCCCCTTTTTCCTAAACTGTTGGGACCAAAACTCCCAAAATCAAACCCACCTTTGAAATAAACTAGAGGCTCTAAAGAGCCTGTGTCGCTCACCTTGGTCTATGTGCATATTAAACAAAGGACACAAATGGATTCATGACAAAATTGCATTTTGGTGATGGTGATGTGTTTGAAGTTCTTACTTTACTGAACGATTTTGCTTCTTACAATTATGTCTATAATGAACTTTGCCCATTAGTAACAGAGAACTATATTTGGTAAAAATTTACATATATTTACCAAATTAATGAAAATTGTTAAAAATTGACTATAAAGGGCAAAAACTCCTTAAGGGGTCAATTGACCATTTAGGTCATGTTGACTTATTTGTAGATCTTACTTTGCTGAACATTATTGCTGTTTACAGTTTATCGCTATCTATAATAGTATTCAAGATAACCAAAAACGGCAAAATTTCTTTAAAAATTACCAATTGGAGGGCAGCAACCCAACAACCAGTTGTCCAATTCATCTGAAAAATTCAGGGCAGATAGATATTGACTTGATTAACAATTTAACTTCTTGTCAGATTTGCTCTAGATGCTTTGAATTCATAGTTATAAGCCAAAAACTGCATTTTACCCCTATGTTCTATTTTTAGCCGTGGCGGCCATCTTGGTTGAATGGCCAGGTCATCGGACACATTTTTCAAACTAGATACCCCAAAGATGATTGTGGCCTAGTAGTTTCAGTGGAGATTTTGTAAAAGATTACTTAGATTTATGAAAAATGGTTAAAGATTGACTATAAAGGGCAATAACTCCTAAAGGGGTCAACTGACCATTTTGGTCATGTTGACTTATTTGTAGATCTTACTTTGCTGAACATTATTGCTGTTTACAATTTATCTCGATAATCTATAATAATATTATAATAACCAAAAACAGCAAAATTTCCTCAAAATTACCAATTCAGGGGCAGCAACCCAACAACCGATTGACCGATTCATCTGAAAATTTCAGGGCAGATAGATCTTGACCTGATAAACATTTTTATCCCATTCAGATTTCCTCAAAATGCTTTGGTTTTTGAGTTATAAGCCAAAAACTGCATTTTACCCCTATGTTCTATTTTTAGCGGTGGCGGCCATCTTGGTTGGTTGACCAGGTCACGCCACACATTTTTAGCTCACCTGGCCCGAAGGGCCAAGTGAGCTTTTCTCATCACTTGGCGTCCGTCGTCCGTCGTCCGTCGTCGTCGTCGTCGTCCGTCGTCGTTAACTTTTACAAAAATCTTCTCCTCTGAAACTACTGGGCCAAATCACACTAAACTTGGCCACAATCATCATTGGGGTATCTAGTTTAAAAAATGTGTGGCGCGACCCGGTCAACCAACCAAGATGGCCGCCACGGCTAAAAATAGAACATAGGGGTAAAATGCAGTTTTTGGCTTATAACTCAAAAACCAAAGCATTTAGAGCAAATCTGACATGGGGTAAAAATGTTTATCAGGTCAAGATCTATCTGCCCTGAAATTTTCAGATGAATCGGTCAATCGGTTGTTGGGTTGCTGCCCCTGAATTGGTAATTTTGAGGAAATTTTGCTGTTTTTGGTTATTATCTTGAATATTATTATAGATAGAGAAAAACTGTACACAGCAATAATGTTCAGCAAAGTAAGATCTACAAATAAGTCAACATGACCAAAATGGTCAGTTGACCCGTTTAGGAGTTATTGCCCTTTATAGTCAATTTTTAACCATTTTTCGTTAATTAAAGTAATCTTTTACAAAAATCTTCTCCTCTGAAACTACTGGGCCAAATTAATCCAAACTTGGCCACAATCATCTTTGGGGTATCTAGTTTAAAAAATGTGTGGCGTGACCTGGTCAACCAACCAAGATGGCCGCCACGGCTAAAAATAGAACAAAGGGGTAAAATGCAGTTTTTGGCTTATAACTCAAAAACCAAAGCATTTTGAGGAAATCTGACATGGGATAAAAATGTTTATCAGGTCAAGATCTATCTGCCCTAAAATTTTCAGATGAATCGGTCAATCGGTTGTTGGGTTGCTGCCCCTGAATTGGTAATTTTGAGGAAATTTTGCTGTTTTTGGTTATTATCTTGAATATTATTATAGATAGAGATAAACTGTAACCAGCAATAATGTTCAGCAAAGTAAGATCTACAAATAAGTCAACATGACCAAAATGGTCAGTTGACCCGTTTAGGAGTTATTGCCCTTTATAGTCAATTTTAACCATTTTTCATAAATTAAATTAATCTTTTACAAAAATCTTCTCCTCTGAAACTACTGGGCCAAATTAATCCAAACTTGGCCACAATCATCTTTGGGGTATCTAGTTTAAAAAATGTGTGGCGTGACCTGGTCAACCAACCAAGATGGCCGCCACCGCTAAAAATAGAACATAGGGGTAAAATGCAGTTTTTGGCTTATAACTCAAAAACCAAAGCATTTTGAGGAAATCTGATGGGATAAAAATGTTTATCAGGTCAAGATCTATCTGCCCTGAAATTTTCAGATGAATCTGTCAATCGGTTGTTGGGTTGCTGCCCCTGAATTGGTAATTTTGAGGAAATTTTGCTGTTTTTGGTTATTATCTTGAATATTATTATAGATAGAGATAAATTGTAAACAGCAATAATGTTCAGCAAAGTAAGATCTACAAATAAGTCAACATGACCAAAATGGTCAGTTGACCCCTTTAGGAGTTATTACCCTTTATAGTCAATCTTTAACCATTTTTCATAAATATAAGTAATCTTTTACAAAATCTCCACTGAAACTACTAGGCCACAATCATCTTTGGGGTATCTAGTTTGAAAAATGTGTCCGATGACCTGGCCATTCAACCAAGATGGCCGCCACGGCTAAAAATAGAACATAGGGGTAAAATGCAGTTTTTGGCTTATAACTATGAATTCAAAGCATCTAGAGCAAATCTGACAAGAAGTTAAATTGTTAATCAAGTCAATATCTATCTGCCCTGATTTTTTCAGATGAATTGGACAACTGGTTGTTGGGTTGCTGCCCTCCAATTGGTAATTTTTAAAGAAATTTTGCCGTTTTTGGTTATCTTGAATACTATTATAGATAGCGATAAACTGTAAACAGCAATAATGTTCAGCAAAGTAAGATCTACAAATAAGTCAACATGACCTAAATGGTCAATTGACCCCTTAAAGAGTTATTGCCCTTTATAGTCAATTTTTAACAATTTTCATTAATTTGGTAAATATATGTAAATTTTTACCAAATATAGTTCTCTGTTACTAATGGGCAAAGTTCATTATAGATATAAATAATTGTAAGAAGCAAAATCGTTCAGTAAAGTAAGAACTTCAAACACATCACCATCACCAAAATATAATTTTGTCATGAATCCATTTGTGTCCTTTGTTTAATATGCACATAGACCAAGGTGAGCGACACAGGCTCTTTAGAGCCTCTAGTTTAAACTAGATACCCCAAAGATGATTGTGGCCAAGTTTGGATTAATTTGGCCCAGTAGTTTCAGAGGAGAAGATTTTTGTAAAAGATTAATTTAATTTATGAAAAATGGTTAAAATTGACTATAAAGGGCAATAACTCCTAAACGGGTCAACTGACCATTTTGGTCATGTTGACTTATTTGTAGATCTTACTTTGCTGAACATTATTGCTGTTTACAGTTTATCTCTATCTATAATAATATTCAAGATAATAACCAAAAACAGCAAAATTTCCTCAAAATTACCAATTCAGGGGCAGCAACCCAACAACCGATTGACCGATTCATCTGAAAATTTCAGGGCAGATAGATCTTGACCTGATAAACATTTTTATCCCGTCAGATTTCCCCAAAAGATTTGGTTTTTGAGTTATAAGCCAAAAACTGCATTTTTACCCCTTTGTTCTATTTTTAGCCGTGGCGGCCATCTTGGTTGGTTGACCAGGTCACGCCACACATTTTTTAAACTAGATACCCCAAAGATGATTGTGGCCAAGTTTGGATTAATTTGGCCCAGTAGTTTCAGAGGAGAAGATTTTTGTAAAAGATTACTTTAATTAACGAAAAATGGTTAAAAATTGACTATAAAGGGCAATAACTCCTAAACGGGTCAACTGACCATTTTGGTCATGTTGACTTATTTGTAGATCTTACTTTGCTGAACATTATTGCTGTTTACAGTTTATCTCTATCTATAATAATATTCAAGATAATAACCAAAAACAGCAAAATTTCCTCAAAATTACCAATTCAGGGGCAGCAACCCAACAACCGATTGACCGATTCATCTGAAAATTTCAGGGCAGATAGATCTTGACCTGATAAACATTTTTACCCCATGTCAGATTTGCTCTAAATGCTTTGGTTTTTGAGTTATAAGCCAAAAACTGCATTTTACCCCTATGTTCTATTTTTAGCCGTGGCGGCCATCTTGGTTGGTTGACCGGGTCACGCCACACATTTTTTAAACTAGATACCCCAATGATGATTGTGGCCAAGTTTGGTTTGATTTGGCCCAGTAGTTTCAGAGGAGAAGATTTTTGTAAAAGTTAACGACGACGGACGACGACGACGGACGACGACGGACGACGGACGCCGGACGCCAAGTGATGAGAAAAGCTCACTTGGCCCTTGGGCCAGGTGAGCTAAAAAATCTCTTTAAAATATTTTTAAAGGATTTCTTTCATATTCATAATTGGAATATTTTAGCCTTTTTTTAAGCAAGTCTTTGATAAGATTTGAATATTATTAAAAGGGCAATTTCATTTCTTCCTTTGAAATACTATACTTATTTTTATTGAAAAGTTGTACTTTGCTAGAAATGTTAATAAAAGTAAATGTAAAAAATACCAATCTTGTCATTGAAAACTTTCTCACAGAAGCTGACAATGACTTTATTGTTGGTCCTACATGTTCTGCAACATCACCTGTTAGTGATAAGAAATCTTCACATCTAGGCAGTCTGGTATAGACCCACCATGGAAAAGACTTCTCCTTGGGTTTTATAGACAGATGATATGAGGATTATATGTATTTACAATGGAGACAAAAAGACTTTTCTTCTATCATGTCTATATCTAGACAATAACATTAGCAAACAAAGGGGTAACTTCCATGAGCATGATGAGGACATCATTACAAGAGAAAACATCAATAGCATTATATATGAAAAACACATAACAAATCAATTACAAACCAACCGCGCGCCGCGACAAAGTTACTGAGAATTGTCGAAAATCACGCGCTTACCACAGCGCTATCCAAAAATCCTGGGGAGAACTGTATAATAATCATGCAATCAAAAAATTAAGGCAAGCATAAAATCATGTTTTCTACAGTACAAACCCATAGAGTTCCACCACAAAATTCTTCGAACGACTGAACCATTTCTTCTGACTTCACTTCATGACACAGACTAGTCTCGATTACCCAGACGCATATTTAAATATAGCGTCTGAGCTCAGCGTCTGGGGTGATTAACTGGACTGGTCTTCTTCTTCTTGTCTCCGTATGAGCCTCCTTTAAATAGGAGCACCACCATAGTTATGGCGTATAAAGGAGGACATTTGGAGCCTGTATCGGTACAGATTAATGTGAGCATTTGCCTACCCAATTCCCCAGCCAGGCCGTGACGGGTCTTATTACCAGAAAGTTAACCTTCCCAAAACATAAATACAATGCAATCAAATAAAACATACGAACTCACACACTCACCTGATTCGCTCAGTCCTCAAAGTATAAAAAGTGTATTTTTTTCTATGTATCAAATATCCTTTTTTAATATCTGTGTGTTTTGAATGGGAGAGGGTCACCCCGGATGCCCCACAAATGCCTTGGCAAAATACGTCTAAGGTAATAACGAGGAATCGGTTAGGACAAAATCTATCAAAACCGACACTACCAAATGCCCTGCTGTATCAAATATATATATGGGCGTAACAAATAATTAAATATAGAACATATCTATAAATAGCACTTCCATTATCCCCAACATAATTAAAAAAAAAAAACAGCAGAAAACAGTGTAGTATATGTACATGTATATGACATTCTTGTAGCTCACTCTATGTTGGCCAACTAACTTGCTGGTGGTAAAACGTCAAATAAATAAAACTGCTTAAAAAAACATTTCACACGTATTCCTGTTCTCGGAGTTCTTGTCTGAAACCACAGGCCTTAAATGCGTTATATTAAGGTACAAAAATGTATCATAGGAATTTTTTTTCTGCGACAAGTGCCTGTGTCTGAAACAGTGATTTATAAACATGTAACAAAGATCTAAGAGTCAAAATCAAGCTTTAATTGGCCGTGCTTAAATATATTCAGATATTTTTTTTCGTTGATTAAAAGTACTTGATATAAGTTTTACTCATTTTTTGTCATGGTTTTTATCTTCGATTTGATCATTAACTACTTTTCTAGTTTTTGGCTGGTTGTGTCACCCCTCAGGCTGGTTTCCCCATTACCTGGGTACCGCAGACGGCGGCACCCAAACGCCCTCCTCGATTTATTCTGAGGCCTAGTTACAGCCCTGTGTAACTGAATATTATAGCACTCGTCATAGGCGGATCCACCCCATTTTTGTCGTAGGAAAAATGTGGTTGATTATGTAGGGAAACACTGTAGCACGAGTGTGTGTAGTTCCTCTCTCTAATAACAAGTTCTGGATCCGCCACTGTTCGTGTATAGAGGATACCACGCTCTCTGTACGCTTCAAAAGGGGTCCGTAGGTTGACCGTTATACTTAAATCTATATTTCTGCTTCAATACAATATACCCTTATTTTTTAGTGAGTCATAATTTCTTCAACCAATGTATTCCGAACGGGCTATAAATTAGGACCTCCTTTATATAATTATTGTTAATTTTTTTTCATCATGAACATTACCATTATTTACCACAAGACGATAAAAACGCTACCAAAGATTAAACTATTTTTATTTTATTGCACACCTGTCCACTTTATTCCCTTATCTTCATACTATAAAATACCATTATTCTCTCTTTGTATTTTATTACATCATCCTAAACATGCATGAAATATTTGTCACTGGACGTTAAGCAACCAACCATCAGTATATTGTGTCACCGTTAGTCTCTATTCTTTATTTTTTATCCATTTTTCCTCGTTTTGTCTCATTATTCTCATTTCTGTAAATTCCTGTTACAGTAATAACTTAGGGACGACATCAAAAGATCAATGTAAGATAAAAAAAAAAAAAAAAAAACTTAATTCAAATAGTTTGGGGGTGGGGTTGAACTGCTGCAAGATTTGGTTATCCGACATTGATTTTTACATATATCCATATGGGTCAATCAATTTTTCCCAAATTGAGTTAAGAAGGGGTTAGGTGGGTCAGTGACAAAACTATGTGAATTAAGTTTTGTATCCTTCATTGAACTTTTGATGTCGTCCCTTATGATGTCCTTTTTTATAAATCTGATGCACTCACCTTACCAAAAAGCACACATCAAGTTACATCTATGTAAAGAAAAACATCTCATAAAAATACTATAAGATTGCTTATGTAGAAAAACTTCCTAAACAGGTATAACTGGCAGATCAGCGAAATCACACAATAAGCCAACTCAATTTTTATTTGCAAAATTAACTGATCTTTAAACTGCAAACGACAGAATAGTCTGAATGTTTCTTAGCTGTTTCACCAATAATCGCCTAATCCTTTTAGGAAGAAAATATGTAGGAACCAACCTTCACACAAAACCACTTTGCAAGTATAGCCCGTGTCCATGGAGAAATATAGAACTTAAACAGTCAGTCATGAAACCCAATACTCTTTGAATGCATGTTTGAATCATGTACATGGAAAAGATGGAATGGGATTTATTTCATACTACATAGTAACTTGTAAAAAAAAAATTAACTCAAAAGTGTATTCTAATTCTCCAAGGCAACTCTTATAATATTCATCATGTATTAGCATGCAATAAAGGATAGATTCACAAGAACAAAAACTTCTCATGTGAACCTTTTAAATAAATATAAGGAAATTGGAATGATTTCTAACGAGGCAGCAACCCAGCAGAGTTCAAATGACATGGATATACGCAAATGTGATCACTGCATGACCTTCAATATCAAGAAAACTCCGTATCATATATTCAACTATAAAAAGACCCCACATGAAAATGAGATACAATTCAACCATAAAAACTAACTCTTTAATTGTTCATATGATTTTTAATTTGTTAATACAAATCTAATTTCCCTACCATGTCTGACAACAATGTGTTTCTTGATATTTGTTTCATTTAATCAATATACGTCTGTGTATTTTTTTCGATTTGTGGCGGCTGTCTAAATAATATATACCTAACATGTTTTGTAATGTGATCTATTTATATTGATTGATGCTTCAGTAATTAAAAAAAAAAATCTTTCGGTTTGAACTTTGTTCTTATAAAATTGAAGCATGGTTATGATACAATGAAAATCCTGAATATTACATGTTTTTTAATTCTTCACATTTTACACATAAAATCTGTGTCCATAAACCATCATTGGTTTGTCTACAAAAGAAAGTAAATATTAAAATCATATTAATGTTTAGTCACCAGCATAGCATATATATATGAAAAAAAAAATGTTTAAAAAACCATCATAGAAATATATTGTATAAATGATTGTCCTGGGGCAAGCTGAATCCCGCATCAATATGCAAGATTATATTGCTGCGTTGAAGACCCGACCCATTGGTGACATCGAACTGTTTACTGCTTTTTTGTCGGGTTTCCCAGTGTCTCTTTGACACAGTCCCTGTTTATTTTCTCTATCCAAACCATGCATGGATTTTTCTAATTTTTGAAGGCCATACAGTTGCTTATAATTACTCACATTCAATTCATTTGAACTTGGGTGGATAGTTCTCATTGGTATTCATACCGCATCTCCTTATTTGTGTAATATTGAGCTTTTGGCAATTTTATCTTCACTTTTTGTTTTAGTCTACATGATAAACTGTTAATCATGACGATTTGGTATTTTATGGCATTAGATTCACTGGTTGCTGCCTCATTTACACGTCTTTTCATTGATGCTGAATATATTGTTTAACTGTCTTTTGTTTTGCAGAAAATTGAATGTACAAATCATTTGGACCAATTAGTATAAAATCTTCTAGCATCTCCTAGATACACTTTGTTTGTTTTTCTTTGAAAGTGTACATCAGTCATCATTGTGTATCTCTCCTCCCCCCTTTTTTTTTTACACACATAACAAGATTTAGATAGATACAACAAACATATCTTGGATGAAGATGATATTTCGGCGTCCTAGCAGTTTTCCATCAAGTATTTATAAAGTTAACGATACTACACATCAACCCAAAATGTATTTATAACGTATACGACTGATCGAGTGGTCCCAGTCAACATAACAATTGACCTTTATTGTATAATTATAAACTCGTTTTCGTTGCACGGACATGCATGAAAGAATATAACTACTACTTGCAATTTATGTTACAGTGTGTGTTGTTATAACATCTTACCAAGGTTGGATGTGCTGGATTTTACTTCGCCTCCATGTCCATGTAAGCCATGCTGTATGGTGTTTTCCATGAATTGTATGTCGTCACAAAAATATATAAATAGCTTTAAACAACAATTGGTACACTCGGGCTTTTCAATAATATTATCGTAATGTCATTTCTTCCGAAGTCAATAACCAACTTCTTGGTTATTCGTCTTGGACATTATCTTTGACAACAAGCTAAAAAAGCCGATACTATTCCGAATGTCATAAATTACCATTTGTATATCACTTGTCATCCAGACGCTCTACTTTGAAAAATAAAGCGGCTGGATGATCGAGACTAGACACAGACAGGCTAAAAGTTAGAGTAACTTCCCTTTTATAACCACAAAACTGTTCCTCGACTTAATCGACACCGACAGAGGTAAACTTTTCATCGCCGGGAACCAGAGCATCGGTTCACAAAATCGAACATTTGTACGTACGAACAGAGATTGTATTGTATTGTCTCTGGTACAAATAACGCAAGATAATCGTTATCATTTGGGATATACTTCCATTTCTCTTAAGAATTGTAGAATTTTGTCATTAGTACGGGGCGCCGAATGGGACTCTTGTGGTTTTGTACTCAAAATTCAATTTTGTACGGACAAAAGTGACTTTTGTTCAACAAAAATGAGTTCAGTTTAACAAAATTTGTATCATACTACAAATTTAAAATTTTGTCATACAAAATTATCTATCAGCGGACAAAAGTCACTTTTGTCATGACAAAATTCATTTTTGTTACACAGGCTTGACTTTTGTTACCTAATTTGAAAATTGGGCGACAAAAGTCAATTTTGTATCGAAATTAGTTTAGTTTGGTTTCTGTGAACTCATTTGCATACAAAATCGACTTTTGTTACACAAAATTTACTTTTGTTACACAAAATTGAGTTTTGTTACACAAAATTGACTTTTGTGAGACAAAATTGACAAAATTGACTTTTGTCTCAACAAAATTGACAAAATTGACTTTTGTGAGACAAAATTGACCAATGTGATCAACAAAATTGACAAAATTGACTTTTGTGAGACAAAATTGACAAAATTGACTTTTGTCTCAACAAAATTGACAAAATTGACTTCTGTCTCAACAAAATTGACAAAATTGACTTTTGTCTCAACAAAATTGACAAAATTGAATTTTGTCTCAACAAAATTGATTTTTGTCTCACGAAAGTCAATTTTGTCTCATAAAAGTCGATTTTGTCGTCACAAAATTGAATTTTGTCGTCACAAAAATGAATTTTGTCGTCACAAAATTGACTTTTGTCTCAACAAAATTGACAAAATTGACTTTTGTCTCAACAAAATTGATAAAATTGATTTTTGTCTCAACAAAATTGACAAAATTGACTTTTGTCTCAACAAAATTAACAAAATTGACTTTTGTCTCAACAAAATTGACAAAATTGACTTTTGTCTCAACAAAATTAACAAAATTGACTTTTGTCTCAACAAAATTGACAAAATTGAATTTTGTCTCACAAAAGTCAATTTTGTCTCACAAAAGTCAATTTTGTCTCACAAAAGTTAATTTTGTCTCACAAAAGTCAATTTTGTCTCACAAAATTGAATCTTACCTCACACAATTGACTTTTGTGATTTAATTTCCATATCAGGTAACAAAAGTCAATTTTGTATGCAAATATGTTTATATTTGCATAACTTTTAGACAAAATTGACTTTTGTCATGACAAATATGAATTTTGTCTACAAAAATGAATTTTGTCATGACAAAAATGAATTTTGTCTACACAAATGAATTTTGTCATCACACAATTGAAGTTCTCACAAAACAAGTCTGTAGCACATAGTTTTGTAAGACAAAAACGATTTTGTTATGACAGAACTGAATTTTGTACAAAACCACAAGAGTCCCATTCGGCGCCCCGTAATTAGGGCGTACTCGTAATTTGACCAAACGATATGTATAGACATTAGTAATCCTTGAC
This sequence comes from Mytilus edulis, assembly GCF_963676685.1. Lineage (NCBI taxonomy): Eukaryota > Metazoa > Mollusca > Bivalvia > Mytilida > Mytilidae > Mytilus > Mytilus edulis. The sequence continues at coordinate 58,827 of NW_027268482.1, read as the reverse complement.
TTGACGTTAAGATTTCATCAAGATTTGTTTTTCGCTGCGAGTGTGGAGGTCGTAAACGTAAACGTAATTAAGGGTGCTTTCTTACAGGGCCGCGTTACATATTTTGTGGATTTTTTTTGTAAGCTATATCTATGGCACGCCGTTTTTAAATTTATTCAAATTTGAAGATATCTTATTTATTTAACAAGATATCTTATTAAGTATTAAGATATCTTTAATTTTTATAAGATATCTTATTTAATTTTAAAATAAATAAGATATCTCTATTAGTTTATAAGATATCTCTATAAGTTAATAAGATATCTCTATTAATTAATAAGATATCTTATAAAGTATATAAGATATCTTACTTCTTTATAAAGATATCTTTTAAATACATACTTTATAAGATATCTTATTAATTAATAGAGATATCTTATAAACTAATAGAGATATCTTATTAACTTATGGAGATATCTTATATATTAAATAAGATATCTTTATAACCAATTAAATAAGATATCTCTATAAGTTAAAAAGATATCTCTAAAAGTTTATAAGATATCTCTATTAGTTTATAAGATATCTCTATAAGTTAATAAGATATCTCTATAAGTTAATAAGATATCTCTAAAAGTTTATAAGATATCTCTATTAGTTTATAAGATATCTCTATAAGTTAATAAGATATCTCTATTATTTAATAAGATATCTTATAAAGTATATAATATATCTTACTTTTTTATAAAGATATCTTTTAAATCGTACTTTATAAGATATCTTATTAATTAATAGAGATATCTTATAAACTAACAGAGATATCTTATTAATTAATAGAGATATCTTATAAACTAACAGATATATCTTATTAATTAATAGAGATATCTTATAAACTAACAGATATATCTTATTAATTAATAGAGATATCTTATTAACTTATAGAGATATCTTATAAACTAATAGAGATATCTTATAAACTAATAGAGATATCTTATAAACTTTTAGAGATATCTTTTTAACTTATAGAGATATCTTTTATATTAAATAAGATATCTTTATAACCAATTAAATAAGATATCTCTATAAGTTAAAAAGATATCTCTAAAAGTTTATAAGATATCTCTATTAGTTTATAAGATATCTCTATAAGTTAATAAGATATCTCTAAAAGTTTATAAGATATCTCTATTAGTTTATAAGATATATCTATATCTCTATTGATTAATAAGATATCTTATAAAGTATATAAGATGATATCTTACTTCTTTATTAGGATATCTTTTAAATACATACTTTATAAGATATCTCATTAATTCATAGAGATATCTTATAAACTAATAGAGATATTTTATTAACTTATGGAGATATCTTATCAAGTAAATAAGATATCTCTATTATTAACTATATAAAAGATATCTTATATAGTTAATAAGATATCTTATAAATTAATAGAGATATCTTATATTTTAAATAATGTATCTTATATATTTAATAAGATATCTTTATAAACATTTTAATAAGATATCTTATTTAATAAATCAGATATCTCAATTAATATATAAGATATCTCATTTTGTTATTAAGATATCTCAATTAGTTTATAAGATATCTTATTTAACTAAATAAGATATCTCGAAATTGAATAAATATAATAACGGCGTGCCATATTTATCTACTTGGTTATTTTTCTACTCTTTATTTTCTCTTCGTTTTTTTTTAGGGGGGTTGTTGTTTTATCATTAATAATTTTCATCGAGTGAGTCAGGCTTTTTTGTCGGCTTTTTTTTAGTCTCGATCCGTTTACAAGAAATCGGGAACAACTTTAAATGACTCAAATTCTTTTAGAGCTCAATTACAGTTTTAATTGAGGATATGTATGCATGATAAGAGTAGAGACATACTATAATACAATATGAGTAGAGACTATATATGTCTCTGTTTATAATAAGAGCAATTATTTCGTCCATGAAATTACAGATTCTGTATAGTCCGTGAAATTCTTCAGTAATATTTCAAAACTGCATGTAAATTGAAAGGATGTGAGATCTGGACATTTAGATGCATCAAGGTTTTGCCGCACTATACATAATTGGACCGTGACATGCATGACATAGGCGGATCAAGCCCCCCCCCCCCCCTCTTTTCTGGAAAAAAATTGGTTGATTACATAGAAAAATCACTCAAGCATGACTGGAGCGGGCCGCCTCTTAGGGCAGTCAGTACCCCCTCTCCCGAGGTCTCTTTTCTGCTTCTTTTCTGGACCAATATATGTCTTAATCCCATGTGGTAAGTCATTACCCGTATCCATATGATAAACTTTATGTATATATAAGCTGGGAACTTCTAGGGGCTGGGCGCTGGGTCACTGAATCGCCAGTAGCACACGGTAGCAATGTTTATTTTACAATAAAACAGGGGCTGTCTTGTATGTAGGTAAAAGATCTACGTAGAGCTTATGTTTACAGCCGATTGCATTGAGTGTGTAGTTAAAGGTAATATCTTTGGTTAGCTTGCTTGCTAGCAAAACCGTGAAGTCATAATTAGGTCAGGCAAACAACACTCCTTTAAGAGTAGAGGCTGGTCCGGCAGATAACCAATCTATATGTCTCACGTTAGGACTATACTACTTCGAAAGAAGGGTAGTATACCTAACCTTATTATGTCTTCATGGCTCAGCTTAAAAGCAAGCTAACCAAGGATTCTACCTTTCCTTACACACTCAATAAAATCGGCTGTGTTGTGCAGCAAACCAGCATTTTATAATATTTATATAATTATGATTATTAAGGATATATGTCTTAAATCTGATAAATATAATAAGACAGTTTTTACCCGTGTTTTCCCATAAAATATCGAATGGTGAGGATGTACAATACACAGACAAATAAACGAATATCGTACGAACATCTCGAGATTATGTCGTGTTATAGTAGTATCAGTGTTATTAAGTGGGTTCTGCAATTTACACAAATCTTTGATTTTCGAATTTAAAGGCAAAAAAATCATATCGTTTCCTTTATATATGTTCCATGCAAGAAATCAATAAAGCTTTCAATCATATTTAAGCTCGCATTACTATTAGGTAAACAGTTAATTGAGAATTGAGTTGATATATGGTCATACCTTTTCTATACCTAAAAAACGTTGTATTTTCATGTGATTCGTCCAGAGGTTATTTTTTCCGAAATAATAATAAGCATCTCTAGTCAAAATATGTTGGGTATATGGCATGAGACAGAAACTCAATGACACAATCAACGAAGTATCTATACAGTACCATACGTCAAGCTTCAGATCTAGAAGGGCTGACATCCCGAAAAAAAACATGCTTTCCCCGAACCCGAAAAAATATCCATCGATTTAAATGTCCCGATAAGTGTATTAAAATCTTGAATTCCCGCTAAAATAAGGATCAACCCCGACATCCCAAACACATTACATTATGCCCTACAGTTCTGATTAGGCAATATCTTAATTGGCCAGAGTATATGATAATACGTTGTACGTTAATGATTTAAGGTGTAACTACTTTTCAATCTCGATCATATAGCAAGTTATTTGACATCTTCAACACCAACGGTGCTAGTGAATAAGGGTGGAGTTGGTTTTCTATCACTACCCTATCATTAGTGCATATTTAAACACTTGTTGAACACCCAAGCACCAATTTGATATAGTGATTAAAGGTGCTGAGGGAGTTCTATCACTATCCTATCACATAGGCATTTGAACTCTCACACAGAAATGGTAATTGCGTCGTTATTTCAGGCGTACTTTTTATGGCCCCGCAACGAAGTTGTCGGTGCCATATAGTTTTACCCTTGTCCGAAATTCCGAAATTCCGTAATTCCGTCATTGATGATTTGTATGGGTACCTGACAACCAATCCTACTATACTGACATACTAAATAAATGGTGATTGGCAAATGATTTTTCTAGGTGAGTGATCATCTATCCTATATTATACTGAAACACCAGTTGTGATTGTAGAGTGATTTGTATAGGTAGCTAACCATCTTTCCTATATAATACTGACCAACCAGCGATGATTGGTTAATGATTTGGATAGGTAGCTAACCATCTTGCCTATATCATACTGACAGACCAGTGGTGATTGGCTAGTGACTGACATGTATAGATAACTGGCCATCTATCCTATATCCTACTAACAGCCAGTGGTGATGGACTAGTGATTTGTATAGGTAGCTGAAATCTTTCATTTATTATACTGACAGACCAGTGGTGATTGGCTAGTGACATGTATAGATAACTGACCAACTATCCTATATCCTACTAACAGCCAGTGGTGATGGACTAGTGATTTGTATAGGTAGCTGACAATCTGTCCTATGTAATACTGACAGACCAGTGGTAATTGATTAGTGATTTGTATAGGTAGCTGAAATCTTTCATTTATTATACTGACAGACCAGTGGTGATTGGTTAGTGATTTGTATAGGTAGCTGAAATCTTTCATTTATTATACTGACATACCAATGGTAATTGGCTAGTGATATGTATAGGTACAATATAGCTGACCATTTATCCTATATTATACTGACAGACCAGTGGTGATTGGTTAGTGAATTGTTTAGGTAGCTGGACATCTATCCTATATCATACTGACAGACCAGTGGTGATTGGTTAGTGATTTGTAAAGATAGCTGGCCATCTATCCTATATAACACTGACAGACCAGTGGTGATTAGTTAGTGATTTGTATAGGTAGCTGACCCTCTTTCCTATATCATACTGACATGCCATTTGTGATTGGTTAGTGATTTGTATAGATAGCTGGCCATCTATCCTATATAGCACTGACAGACCAGTGGTGATTAGTTAGTGATTTGTATAGGTAGCTGACCCTATTTCCTATATCATACTGACATACCATTTGTGATTGGTTAGTAATTTGTATTGATAGCTGACCATCTATCCTATATTATACTGACAGACCAGTGGTTATTGGTTAGTGATTTGTATAGGTAGCTGACAATCTATCCTATAATACTGACAGACCAGTGGTGATATGCTTGTGATTTGTAAAGGTAGATTGTCATCTATGCTATATTATACTGACATACCAGTGGTGATAGGCTAGTGGTCTGTATAGCATATAAGCTTACTATCTATCCTATATTATACTGATATACTAGTGGTGATTGGCTTGTGTTTTATATAGGTAACTGACCATCTATCCTGTATCATACTGACAGACAAGTGATGTTTGACTTGTATTTGTATAGGTAGCTGACCATCTATCATATATTATACTGACATACCAGTGGTGATTAGCTAGTGGTTTGTATAGGTAGCTGACCAGCTATCCTATATAATACTGACAGACCAGTGGTGATTGACTAGTGATGTGTATAGGTAGCTGACCATCTATCCTATATAATACTGACAGACCAGTGGTGGTTGACTAGTGATGTGTATAGGTAGCTGACCATCTATCCTATACAATACTGACAGACCAGTGGTGATTGACTAGTGATGTGTATAGGTAGCTGACCATCTATCCTATGTAATACTGACAGACCAGTGGTGGTTGACTAGTGATGTGTATAGGTAGCTGACCATCTATCCTATATAATACTGACAGACCAGTGGTGGTTGACTAGTGATGTGTATAGGTAGCTGACCATCTGTCCTATACAATACTGACAGACCAGTGGTGATTGACTAGTGATGTGTATAGGTAGCTGACCATCTATCCTATACAATACTGATACACCAGTGGTGATTGACTAGCAATTTCAGTGGCGGATCCAGAACTTTTCCTAAGGGGGGGACTGACCTAAGAGGGGCTCCAGTCATGCTTCAATGATTCCCTATATAATCAACCAAATTTTTCCCACGAAAGGGGGGGTCCGGGCCCCCTGGATCGGCCTATGAATTTATATGGTTTGCCGACCATCTTTTCTATAATATTCTGACAGACCAGTGGTGATTTGTATAGGTTGGTCTATGTAGCTTTGCAGTCTCATCATTCTTGGCAGTAGATTATGGTTTGTACTGACAGTTGACCATACACGAGAACCATCTAAGCACATTGAAATCACAGAAAAATGCCTCTTATAGGTACTGTGGATTTATCCTTATTCTTTGTTTACCATTTTTCATATTTCGTGGGTAAGGTAAACCCCAATTTTCATTTTTCTATAAAGTATACATTTTCTGTAAGCTTGTATGTAGATATTGGCAAAACCATGAAAACAGAAGTTTTCCTCAATCCACGAAAATTGGTGCTCCTGAAAATAATGAACATATATATTTGTTTTTTGTTCATCATAAATCAGGCTGTTAGTTTTCTCTTTTAAATTGCTTTACATTTATCATTTGGGAGAGTTTTATAACTGGCTATGTGTTATTGGTTTTGCTCATTGATGAAGGTGGTACAGTGACCTGCATTTGCTAATTTCTACATCATTGGTCTCTTGTGGAGAGTTGTCTCATTGGCAACCACACAACATCTTCTTATTTTTATAGTGCCTGTCTTATAACACTGATCAGTTTGGTGAAATAAATTTAAACAAAACTGGAAGTATCTTGACCTATGATGGTTTACTTTTACAAATTGTGACTTGGATGGTGAGTTTTGTCATTAGCATTCATACCACACCTCTTATATCTATTAACATCAAAACATGGAGCACACCAGGATGGGATCCCCCTCCACTTTGAAATGCCAGTTAATAGAATAGTTGGATATGGTTATAAATTTTTTCGACCTTCTTCTCTCCTCCTTACTGAAGATTTGTGAGTAATAAATAAAAGGAACTATATGACAATACTTTAGATTTATTTCTGTAATATTTACAGTTGCCATAATGTATAATATTTGACTGCACAAATTTTGTGCATAGATACAATAGTAATGTTTCAACAATTCATATATCTGTAAGGAACATATTTAACAAAAATATCATTTTTTATCATTACAACTATGTTCATATCATGACAGTTTACTGTAGGCTTAGTAATTTGTATGTATACCATACATTATCTTGATAAAAAAAAAAAATTGTAATCATTTTCTATTTTAATAATTAAAACTTTGGCAATTATAAAACTTACAATTACTACTAAATGCAATTAGAAATAAAACTTGTAAAGCAAAATCAAAATTCTATCTAAGATTCTCTTCTTGGTTTGTGAAAATAAAAGGAGTATTCTAAAATGTAAAATAATAAAATATTCAATATTTCAGTACATGTTATAAGTATTTAGCCATTTCATTTTTTTGATATTATTTTATAGAATAAAAACTTTTTTAAATTTGATTTTTGCTATATTTGAAAAGTGAGTAAGTAGGTGCTGGGTGTATATAAGACAACAATCTCATAAAATACTTTAGAAATAATCAATATATAAAAGAACAGTACTTTAATTGCTGTTTTCTTTTATTGCTGAACTTGAGCTGCTGTTTCCAAATAAAATGAGGACCCTCTACTGTGCTTCCCACAAAAAAGTGGTTTTACATAAAATTATCTGTATTAGCAACCATAGAGTTAAAAAATTTACGGAGAATTTCAATTTCTGATTCAATTATATAAATCTGCATTAAGAGCATAAAACAACCTGAAAAGATTTTAACAGCTACTTGCATGAGAATTTTGTTGCTTCTGTGGACACAGATTGATGTCAGCACAAAAGAAGATGACATCACCACACAAGTGTATACTGTTGCCTTCCAAATTTGATTGTTTTATTGAATTGTCTTTTCAATTTACAATTTAAAAAAAAATATTATTTTTCCTCAAAAATCACTTTTTGAGACAAGCAGGACACACAGATAGATTAGAAAAGACCACCCTTTTTTAAAACTTCAAATACAAAATAAATGGCAACTTAAATAATATATACTTTAAATATCTAAATGTTCAAATCTAAAAATCTTCCCCATTTAAAACTATAAGAAAATGTTTTTCTCTGGTCATTCTTGCCCAAGAAAACTGTTACAGAAAAGAACAAAGTCATAACAGAGAGATCATTCAACCTTGCTCTTGAATATTCAAATATATTCAAATCTTGACAATGGCAAGATATAACAAATTAGAAAATGAAATTCAACAAAAAAATGAACACAACTATTTCATAAATGCAAGGAGTTACAGCCCTTTAATAATAAGAGTTATAACCCCTTGATAATACTAGAGTATTGCAGAAAAGCAAATAAAACAAAAAAATAAAATAACTAGAACACAAGCGGTTTTGTTCTTATTAACTATTAAAAGCTGGATATGATGTATACATGGCATGTTTTACTACAGTATATACCCTTTTATTGCTTTTATCTTTAATCAGCAGTATTTAAATTTGTTTTCATAATAAAAATTTTAATGAACACAATATTTCAAGAATGAGACAATTTTAGACTAGTAAAACTTACAAAAAGTCTGCCATTTAAATGTTCTCTAACAAATACTAACATCTAATTGTCTAAAGCAATTGTATAATTAAGAATGTTTTTTACATAATACAAAATGATGGATAATTTACAATTTAATGACATAAGTGGCAGATTCAGAATCTGATACTCCTCGATGATTTCTACGTAATTATTTTTGTAATTTCTCAATAAAATGGAAAATTGCTGAACTTTACTACAAAAAAAGTACAAAAAAGCTTGCTAAGAGAAAAATAAACCATATCATTTTCAGGAATTTTGTGTTAAAAGGTTCAAAATTCTTTTCTTTTTCGAAATATGTGAAAAATGATAGATCATAATTCAGATATAAAAAGAATTTAAAACCATTTACAAAAAGGAGCATATAAAAAACCTTTAATATTTTAATCATTCAAATAATACGCATGAAAAATTCAAAATATGATCATCTATAAAAGTTAATTTAAAAAAGAAGCATTTTAGGACATTTTGATTAATGATTTTCTTATGGAGATCAAAATGTGATTTTCAAACATGCGCTGGATTTAAAAAATATATAACCACTATGCTACTTGTGAAATTCTGTCTAAAAAATAACAATATTTGGGCACTAATAAATGAACACAAGATTGCCTTAAGGCAAACATGAGAAGGGCACCATTGCGTGGAAACTCTGTAAACCTATGGCACTTAGATAAGACACTGTCTGATAATGATATGCATATTCATAAAATTTCCTGGGTGTTTCATAGGCATTTTAACTTGTCATACAGTTGGGAAATATCCGTAAAAAAAAATTAAAGTAGAAATTTGTTCTTATATGCAGTAAAGCAGATCCTCAATTGATCATTTTTTTCCCATTATACTACCAGTTAATTGTAAAAGTCAAATAGAAATTTGTTCTTATATGTAGAAAAGCAGATTCAGATACTAAACAGTTTTTTGATCAAATATCATAAAACAAACAAGTCTATTTAATTTTGGAAATATTTAAAACTATTTTCTATGTTGATATTTTTAGCACTTACTGAACGGTGTAGCCTATTTTCTCCAATTTTAGTTCAAAATCAGGAAAAAATTGATTTTTTTTGTGTATAATTTTATTGGATGGGACATGATTTTATTTGCTACTAACCTTTCATTGAACCAGAACAATAAGAATTTTTACTGATTTATTGCCTGAATTTAATATTTTCATAGAATATAACATTACAAGGCATCTAAAAACATATTAAAAATTGGACGAAGTTTTTACAAAGGCACCAAGGAAAACTATTTGCATCAACTTGAATAAATATCCTTAAAAGCACATTTATTAAAATAAAATATAACAAATATAACAAGTGTGGCCACAATGCCACATACCAATTTACAACAATTGGCCAACCAAAATAAACAAATTATGGCCAAACAAGAAATAGAAATTCTTGCTATTAACTAATCAACAAGTAACATTTTCCAACCTATCAACCTGATTGGTCAAATTTCTGACTTTTCAATCTGATTGGTCAAATGAACTCATTTCCTATATCATGGTCTATAAAATGTACACCTCAAGATCACATGATCAGTAAAAGTCAACAAGCAGATGCTGCTTGAAAAAAAGTCATAAAAATTATCAAGTAAAAACTGGATCTGCACTTTTGAGTCACTCTCCACAAAAACTGTCATGCTGAAGCTAAACATAGCTTTTCCATCGTTCAAAAATCTTTTCTGCTGAAAAGTCATACCATATCACCGCTTTATCACAACATTTCAAACAGCCGAAAATTCTTTGCCAATCAAAACAAAAGTCTGCAATCATGACTGTTTGTTCTCAAACCATCCTATACCTTCCAGCCCCGACAACAAAATGTTTGTGGAACAAACTATAAATAGAATATATTATTCTGCTGCCTCTACAGCTTCAATCACAGATCACGGTTAGTTAAAACCAAGCACTTAACTGACTACTCATCATCCTTGTCAGGCTGAGGCTTGACATCACATGCTTCAAACAGCTCCTCTGGGGTGTATCCCAAGAGACTGTGAAGATCACAAACAAATCTGTACACATAACGCTTGCCGGCGGTTTTGTGTATAATGTTTTTGTCATAATAGTATCTAAGACCCCTGCTTAACTTTTCATAGTTCATTTTGGGTTTGTTTTTACGAATTCCCCATCTTCGTGCAACTTCATCAGGATCGGATAGTTTGAACTCCCATCCATCTCCTGACCAGCTTATGAAATGTTGACATGACTTGTCCGTCAGCTGTTCAAGTAAAAATTGCCACAACTGTATAGGTCCGCTTCCTGTAAATGTAAATACAGATACCTTTAGTATATGCATCTTGCTAAGTATTATAAGAATTCATTGTAGATATATATATGTGTTTGCCTGTTTCTCAAAATTCACCAGCCACAATGACCAAAAGCATTTACAGTGAAGAAATAACCTAGTAGATCAAATATTTATTGTATCAAAATAAATTGTGCAAATCCCTAAAGGGTAGTAAAGGTCTTTAAATACTCCTCTTGTCATGTATGAAACTGAAAATCACATTGATGATTTACTAATTCACTTTGAAATATATTGCAAAAAAAAAAAAAGAAAAAAAAATTATGAAAGGTGATGATTTAAAGTTTGATTTGACAATACCTATGGTTCTATAAGATTTGTGTTGAATAAAAGTTTGTACACATGGTCTAGGAAAACTAACCTGAGTAACCAGCAAGAGCTGCTGCCTGTATCATAGGTTTACTCTCCGTAGTGTACATATCTGTTGGTGACGACTGGATACTACGATATCCACCACTATTACGACTAGACTAGCTCTCATTCAGTTCCTGTTGGATACAGTCGTGCTGAGACCACGGACATTCCTGTTTAATAGTCGGTACCATCTGATATGGTTGTTGGTCATAGTATGGATCTTGTGGAATGAATGGGTCTGAAAGGAAAAGTCACATGTATTATAAAGATATTCAAATTCCCAATTACTTCTGTAACAAATCAAAGTACGAACTTTAAGCCATTCATTTTTTTTTTAACAAAAAGTTTGAAATATTTATAGAAGATAAAATATTGTTACAAAAATATTTCTCTTTTGTTTGTTATAAAACCATTTCTATTGATAAATATTCCCCCCCCCCCTTAGATGTATTGATAAACTTATCTTTTTGAGAAAAAAGTGTATTTAAAATTTAAGATGTTACTGTATATTTCATAAAATTTTTCAATATTGTTAAATTATGGTCATATTTTTATACATGTACTTACTTCGACACATGTTGTCAATAGGTGGTCTGTATTTTTGCTCTGGAATCATAGGATAAAACTCTGTAGGACTGTGGTCATAGTAACTGTTGTTATGGAGACTCTCCACACTTTGGTAATCAGATGTATCTTCATAAGCCTCACTTTCGTTCAAAGCTTTGATAGACTCGCTGATCTGGCCACCATATGAACCTGAAACACAATAATTGAAATGAAACCTTTTGTTTGAAAGTCATTACACACAAACAGGGTGGCTTAAGATTATTATACATTAAAGGGAGATAACTCCTAAAAACTGAGGTCAAGTTCAGATTTTTTTTGGTTTCTTCCTGAAAGGGTATTACTTGCCTTTTTAACTAAAATATTTATCATAATCTCATTTGCATAACTGCAAATTTGGTGAAAAATTTAAGTTTTTTTATTCCACCTTTTCAACCGAAATACTGGAAATAGAACGTCATAGAAGATTACACATGTAGATAATTCATATTTAAGTAAGATATAATTATTTACTTACATTTATTATCCACATATGGTGTTGACTTGTTATCAACATAACCTGAAAATTAATAAACAAATTATTTATTTTATATTCCTTTTATGGTCATAAACCTTGTGTTTAAATTTCAAAGATTTCTATTTACTTATACTAAAGTTATGGTGCGAAAACCAAGAATAATGCTTACTTGGGCCTCTTTTTGGCCTCTAATTCCTAAACTGTTCAGACCTCAACTCCCAAAATCAATCCCAACCTTCCTTTTGTGGTCATAAACCTTGTGTTTAAATTTCATTGATTTCTATTTACTTATACTAAAGTTATTGTGCGAAAACCAAGAATAATGCTTATTTGGGCCCTTTTTTGGCCCCTAATTCCTAAACTGTTTGAACTAAAACTCCCAAAATCAATCCCAACCTTCCTTTTGTGGTTATAAACCTTGTGTTAAAATTTCATAGATTTCTATTCACTTTTACTAAAGTTAGAGTGCGAAAAAGTATTCGGACGACGACGACGACGCAAGACGACGCAGGACGACGACGCAGGACGATGACGACGACGCCAACGTGATAGCAATATACGACGAAAAATTAAAATTTTTGCGGTCGTATAAAAAGCCTGGTAAAATTCATGCAGGTTCCTGATATAGTTGTGGCACCTGAAGTGCTGCATTTGACATTTAAATATCCAGAAATGTGATATTAAGTTGGGCTTTGACAAATGCAGCAATTACTGGTAAAGTGGTCATCTTTGACAAAGTCAGCCCCTAATGATCAACCAGGGCATGAAGGCATCTTTTAAGCTTTCAAAGAGAAGACTTCAATTCTTAGTTTAGTAACTTCCATCAGGGAACCAATCTTACTCCTTTAATCTGCAATTATGTGGAAATATTCTGAAAAGAGTGGAGATGTTCCATGCTGTATCATTAAAATTATTGTATCAGGAAAAAGACATTGATAGGAAAGTGAATTTGCACATTGTTTGATATGACTCTTACAAGTATGTAGTCATGGTATTACATGGAGTGAACCAGGATCCAGTTCATCCTTGGTTGATATTTAAAAGGCATAGACCTAGTTTTGTATTGAATTTCTCTTTAGTTAGTGTTGATGTAGTGTAATTGGGATTTCCAAGTGATTATAAATAATAAGTAAATTTGAACATTCTGATACCATTAGAACCATACATGAAAAAAGCATGATATTGTAAATTATCATTAATTATTTTAAAATTACACAGAACACAAATGGATATAGGGAGGTGAAATTTACAGACTTCTCAAGTCTTGCAAGTGGAAAATATGAACCATTTGTCTTTGCCTTGTCAATGTTATGTGACACCAATCCCACTAAACTTGTCTTTTGCTGTATTTCTGTCAAGTTGTTGTCATTTCAGCAATGTTTTTTAAACATTTTCATCAAGCTGCAGGTTTGGCTAGATATTAAACCAGGTTCAACCCACTATTTTTAATAAAATGTCCTACACCAAGTCAGGAAAATGGCTGTTGTTATCAAATAGTTCAGGTTTTTTGTTGCACTATGGTGTTCTTGTTGTTACCTTGTTTTTCTCTTATAGCTGATGCGAACCCCTCAGTTTAATTCTGTTGCAGGGAACACCGGTATACTATTCTTGCCTTTATTTTCTTACTTTATAAGTACAGATTACAGTCACATGTAGCATTCATACATGTTACTAGACTTGTGTGAATCTGAAAGAACAGGGACATATTCCAAAATAAGAAATTATACCTGATTAAGCCAAAACTATAAAATTCTTGTTTGTTAAATTCAAAGCTGTTAACTTTAAATTTATCAGACTAGTATTTTATGGACATAAAAAACAAGAGTACACACGCTGAAATGTCTTGCCTTCTTTACTAATCATTGATATTAATTTGATAGTCCTAGTAAATATAGAGCTTTATTACAACTTTTACATAAACTTAACATTAACCAAGAAAACTAAACATTGACCAATGAACCATGAAAATGAGACCAAGGTCAGATGAACCATGCCATGCAGGCATGTTCAGCTAACAATTCTTCCATACAACAAATATAGTAGACCTATTGCTTATAGTTTAAGAAAAACAGACCAAAACACAAAAACTTAACACTGAGTGATGAACCGTGAAAATGAGGTCAAGGTCAAATAAAACCTGCACAACTGACATATAGATCATAAAATATTCCCATGCATCAAATATAGTTCACCTATTGCATATTGTATTAGAAAAAAAACAACCTCAAAAACTTAACTGTGACCACTGAACCATGAAAATGAGGTCAAGGTCAGATGACACCTGCCAGCTAGACATGTACACCTTACAATCATTCCATACACCAAATATAGTAGACCTATTGCATACAGTGTAAGAAAAACAGACCAAAACACAAAAACTTAACTATAATCACTGAACCATGAAAATGAGGTCAAGGTCAGATGACACCTGCTAGTTGGACATGTATACCTTACAGTGCTTCCATACACCGAATATACTAGACCTATTGCTTATAGTATATGAGATATGGACTTGACCACCAAAACTTAACCTTGTTCACTGATCCATGAAATGAGGTTGACGTCAAGTGAAAACGTCTGACAGGCATGAGGACCTTGCAAGGTATGCACATACCAAATATAGTTATCCTATTACTTATAATAAGAGAGAATTTAACATTACAAAAAATCTTAACTTTTTTTCAAGTAATCACTGAACCATGAAAATGAGGTAAAGGTCATTGGACATGTGACTGACGGAAACTTCGTAACATGAGGCATCCCTATGTCGAGCTTTCTGCCACAAAAGTTGCAGGCTCGACAAAAACCTGAAACCTTTGGAGTCAAAGAAATATTTAACAAGTTGATGCAAAGACCATATCATTAACACAAGCTTTGAACTTTCTGTGAAGAAATTTCTCTGTTGTAAGTTCTGACTGGTGTGATGTCAACCATTCATGTATACAACCATACTTGCAATGCACAAAATCAGTTTTTTTAATCTTTAAACATTCATTTATGTACACCTGTTCAAGTGTCCTATTCTTGAACTATTCTAAAAACCATGGCATTTCTACTAGAGAACATTGAACTGAAACTAAAAGGAAACTCTGGAAAGATCTTAAATAACTTAAAGGTTTTTTTTCAACAGCAACACATACATGCTTAAATCATGAGTATAGGGCTGGAGTATCTCATAAAGTGATAAAAATTGACAACTTCTATAATTTTTCAGTTTTATCTATAAAAAAAATACATTGTTATATTCAATAAAAAACAAACACAAGAATAACATTTTTTTAAATAACAGATAGATTTTACAAAGTTCAAAATATGAAATAATTCTAAAGCAACTATGCAAGGTGTTTAATCTATAATGCATATCAAATTGGTTCAATTTTCATATTGAAAATATTTTTACTAATTTAGATCATTTATTAGTTTTAGCGCAGAATCATTCTTGGCAAAATATTAGGAATTCAAATCAACCAAATAATATTTAAAGAATACAAAAAGAAGAAATACCCTGAATTTGTGATATGAATTTATGTATTTACAGACAACTGGCATTAAAACACAAATAACTATGTGTATATAATATATTATGACTATGGTACTAAGATGGCCTATATATATTAAGTGTTCAACACAAGGATAAGCTGTATACAGAATTTACCATATTTCAATATAACAAAAATGCTGATGAGAACCTGACTTATTCAAGATTAATTGTCTCAGAAAAAATGTACTGTATAAAAGTTTCATAATCTAAATTTTTGTTATGTAAACCTTTACAGAACAAATAAAGTATTGTTCTTTCTGATAACCTTTCATGTTCAACTAAAGAGATTTCTTCTATTGGAATTGAACAGTACTGTTCAACTTGAATGTTTGTATTCTTTCAATGCATCAAATGAGAAAAAAATGATTGAATTAAGGGATGCAGTATTTAACAGAGAAACTACTTCCTGTTTGATGAAAACTGTATCAAATTATTGACATGATTCTAAGCTCATTTTTATTTATTTTTACAACAGGTAATACACTATTTCATTAAAGGGAATCTACTTTGAAATCAGTTACCCTACTTCACTCAGCATATATACTCTTCAAACTTATCAGTTTCTCTTAACATGGAAAATCTAGAAAATGGCTTGAATGAATCAAAATAGTGTTCTATTCATTTTCTATGTTTTCTATAAAAATATATTGGTAATATCACAGCAAAAAATTGTCAGGAAATCCTTACACTACCAATCAATCATAATATGTACTTTCAGCAGAAATATATAAATAATAGAATATATAAAAATAAAGTTTGATAAAAATTCATTTAGCACTTCAGAGTAAACTAACAAATAGTTGCACCAACACAAAACTTAACTTTGTAATAATATTTACACTCAACCTCATGTAAACAATTAAGAATGCACTACCTTTTATCATATACAGAAAATATTTAGACACGAAAAAATTCAAGTGTCCATTCACGTCATGAGCTGCTTCTGATAGACATTGGCCTTATGCAAATGAGTATCAACACATTTGTTAACTTATTTTGGGTTAAAAACCTTTATTCAAAGTCTTTAACTGTTTGAAAATGGAGTTTTTACAAGAACCCCACAAAATGGACCAAAATTTGTCTTTTATTTCATAATTGAAATTTCCAGTCCTATAAATGTACATGTATACGTGCACTTGCATAAGATCTCGATCTGATGCAGCTCATACAGTGATAACCTAGAAATTTTTGATATTCCTGATAAATCTCTGCCTGTAACATTCAGTCAAACAAACGCAGTCTTAAACAGATGTTATTACAGAACAGTCTATATGTTTTTAATCAGATCTTCCATCCTACAATTACTACACAAATATATCACTTCTATTAAATTATCTATAAATTATAATCACAATATATAATGTCTTAGAAATACATTACAAATGCTTATAACACACAACTCTTAAATACGTTACATGTGTACAATGGAGTGTCACAGGAACAGAATACAAATTAATTTTGATGCTTTTGATACCAAATTGCAGTTACGGTATATGGAATTATATGCCATGTCAAAGGAGAAGGTCCGGTAAGACACCTTTTTGGCCCCAAAATAAAGCAGTTTTACAAAATTGTTAAAATGTAAACTTTTAGTTATTTTTTAGACAGTAGAATGCTTCTGCTACATAAATATGAGCTGTTTTTGACAATACATGGCACATATATCGGGTACTAGCACCATAAAGTCATGCTAAATCACTGAAATCTTCACAATTCTAGCATTTTAGTATAATTTTAGACGGTTTTCGTGTAAAACGAAAGTGGCCGCATTCGTGTTCATCCTTAATATTAAAATGTAAGTTGTATTTGATGATAATACATAACATATATAAAGGTTGAGGATGAACACAGATGCGGCCAATTTCATTTTTGACAAAAACCATCTGAAAAGTGACATTTTTCGGCATATTTGGTAGATTTTTCATATTTGAGCTTGAATCGGATTGTTTTTAATGACAAAATCAGTAAAAATCTTTCACATAAACTAATAGAAAAAAATAAAATAGACACTTAAGTGTTTAAAAAGTGGTCAAAATCTTTCGTCAGATGAACCTGAAATTTGAGGCCAAAATCGGTCCTTACCTCCTTTTTCAATCATAGTTTTTGAAAAAGTCTTCCACTTATATCATATAAATTTTCTACCAGGGGGATCCAACTTAAGTTATCACAGATTTTGTTTAAATGTTTTCAATAGATGTCATGGTCTTAAAGAAAAAGACTGCATGCATGTATCTTTTATTGCGAATGAAAAATAACTTTGAATGAGTTAGTGTTTACCTGGCCACTTTTTTTGCCAATTTAATTATTCCATTGAATAAATACAATATTTGGTTTTCTATAAAGTTCATTTAAAGGAAACTTTATATTTTTCCGAACCAATCATTTACTGAAAAATTTGGCTGTACACAAAAAAATAATAAATTAAAAATATTTTTTTTTTATCAAAATTGACCACAATGATGTAGAACAGTCAAACTTTGGTTACAGTCATTTTGAATCTAGCGCAATGTAGAATGCACTGAAGTACTGACAAGGAGTACAAAAATCTTACTCATACTTTTCTAACAGAAGATGGTCTGTTTATCAATTAGAGGTAGAGGTAAATGTCTGCTTATCTTTTCAAAGTTTGTCTGTTTCTTTCTTTTTTCTTAAATAAAATTTTTACGTATTATGCAATTATTCATTTATCAAAAGGTTTTAAAATACGGAAAAAATTACTTCCAAAGGTACTTTTGCTGGTCTTTTTCTATTTCTGGGAACAAGTTTTCTATTCCATACAATTTAAGCATTGGTCACAGATTTGTTTTATTGGGAAGCACAGAGGCTGATTTTTTTTTCTCAACAAGATTAAGGAAGACTATCAACAAACACATATCTACATAAAAATCTACATATCACACAAGTCAGCACTACAAGTATTCTACATTTGTACAAAACAACAAAACAAGACTTCTCAACATGATAAACAACAGTAAGGATATAGTTGTTTTAATGGCACATTAATATCATGCAGACATGGATCTCCTTTAACGGACCTTGTTATCAGAAGGTCTATAGGTTAGCCAAATCGTAATAAGAAGGTCCATAGATTAGCCAATTGAATCAGAAGATCCATAGGTTACCTGATAAAAATCATGATACTACTATTGGTAATAGTTTTTTCAGTACTAACTCTTTCATTTGTAATTTTCGAAGAAACTAAGTTATCACCACAATCCAAACATTCACAACAAATCCAATTCCTAGTAGAAGGAATGATACTGATTCCCTCAATGGTTTATGAGACAATGTTAGCAGCTTTGGCCATTCCATAGAATACTGTTGTCTTGTCCTTTAATAGACTGTCTGGTGAGTCATATTCCTTTATCAAACCTTGGTCTAGTACCATTACTCTGAAAACAAATACATAGATAAATTTAATACAAGTCTAGAAATAGATAATTATAAAATTAGAGAAGAGTAGGTGATGTTTTTATTGTTGCAAAAGGATAGGTTTTACAAACAAACAAAAAAAAGCAGTATCATTTGTATGCAATATTTTCTGAAACCACAATAATTAATCTTGCATTCTTGTCCATAAGGCAACAATCCAAATAATAAAATATGAGCAAAAATATATGAATTGACAATATTTAATAGTTTTTTCCTACATATCAAAATGAAGGATAACAAAAGTAAAAGGGGAAAATTGAAAAATAGAATTTGTTTCATATATTATCAGAAATGAATACAAAGTTTTAGCATAGCATAAACATTGCACAAATACTTTATATTTTAATAACCATGTTCACAACTGTAATATTGTTTTATTTTTAATAATAAATTCATATCAATCAATTCAAGATGTGCTATAGGTCTTGAAATCACACCATTTATTGGACTATTTCAAAAATATTTGAATGATGGAGATAGATTACCACATGCCATTTCCTTGTTGATCCAATTATTTTTATTTTTAACAAATTATATATCTATTAAAGTGTAATTCATTTACACAATTTATTTCAGTAATAAACACAATTAAAACAATTATTCACTCATTTATCAAAATTACTTCACACAAATATGTTTTATACTTACAAAGGGGCAGAAAAGGTTTGCTATCATACCATATATAAGAAAATATTTCAAAAATATTTGAATGATGGATAAATGATCACATGCCATTTCCTTGTTGATCCAATTATTTTTATTTTCAACAAATTATATATTAATTAAAGCCTAATTCATTTACACAATTTATTTAGGTAATAAACACAATTAAAACAATTATTCACTGATTTATCAAAATTACTTCACACAAATATGTTATTTACTTTTAAAGTGACAGAAAATATGTGAAATATCGATCTACATAAATCAACTAATGGCGCAGAAAACGTATAATGAGAACTGGTAGAATGATGTACGATTTATTTGACACCAAAACCTCATTTACTGAGAAAAACAAAAAAGAGTGATGTATCCTATTCTCACTTGATTCTATTTTTCAATGGATAAGTTGAGTGTTTAAAATTGATTATAATTAGGAAACAGAGCCTTTGGAACCAAATCCAAGTTTAAAACTGTCTAGTATCCAAGAATGGAGCCCCTTATTTAATTTACTATATTTTTAATTGGACATTGTACCAATATGGAAATCAAGTTAAAGGAAAACTTTGCAAAAAATCAAAAATTGATATTATATAGATATAGGAAGATGTGGTGTGAGTGCCAATGAGACAACTCTCCATCCAAATAACAATATGTCCAATGTCCATTCTGTATAAAAATACTCAACTTCATAAATATTAAAGTTTTATTCTGCTAGATAAGAGATTACCATCGATTTTAAATTTAGAGTATCAATCCTCTGCGTGCCGTCATTTTGAGATCTTGTCCGATTAGAAACCACGATATATGTCTATAAACCACAAAGGACCAAAATGACAGTAACCTAATGTAGTCGTAATTGCGTGTCGATATCTTGTCAATCGTATGGTTATTTTACCCGACTAACTAACTTAATACAGAAAATGTTATTATTTTTTTAAATAACCGTGGTCTGTCGTTTTTAAACTGTTTATATGGGAATTAGTTCCAAGCTTTGGTTCATTGAAGTTATAGACATAGTAAAATCACAGATTTATATTTCAATTAGATTGTTCTCGAACAAAGGAAGAAATTCGTCAACATTGTATAATGTGTAATAATGAGAACATGGTTCTGAAAGTACTTTAAGCCAAATTTCCTGTTCCGACATGCATGTAATATATATCATATGCCACTGGACGTACACTAATTATCCCAAAGGAATGTGAATATTTTCCAGGAAAACTATTGAGTATCAATGTTTCAAATTAATTTCAGGATTTATTTTCTTTCGTGTTATTCAATAACAGAAATTTAAAGAACAAACTGCTTGTCCGCTTTAGGGGTATTAATTACGTCATTAAATGAATAATAGATTACAATAATTAGTCATAAATGCGTAAAGATTTAAAAACAAAAGTATTTTCTCTTTATTCGTACATATTCTATTCCGCTTTGGTAGAGTTATCTTCTGATAGTTAACGATATTAATTAATACATGGCTTTCAAAAGTCTAACTTCAAGTGTTCTCGTACATTTTTTTGCCTAATAAGGACAATCAAAATGCTTTGGTTAAGCTATTTCTAATTTCCCCTTTTTAATGAGACATAAATAAAGGACAAGAGGTGTATATCATTTCATTCTGACACATGAATTTAATTTCCCAACTTTAACCGAAAATTGTTTATTTCTTAGTAAATTAACTAATTTGAATTCAAATAAATAATAGCACCAAATATAATTAAATAATTCCACGGAGACCTATTTTTATTTGTCACGAAATTTAATATGTATTTTAAATGCGTGTATTAAATGGTGCCTCTTGTTTTATAATCCAATGATCTGAATAGACAGTCACACCTGGTAAGGTGTGCCCTAGGGGCCTACTTAAATACCGAAGTGCAAATAACATTTTACCTTTTAACTCCACGAGTATTGCCATAGAACCATGAAAACACACATCAAATAAACCTAGTCATAGCTGAGATAGTTAAAGGTCAATACGAGTACACCAAAATATTGTCTTTACAGATTAATGTACTTTAATTTTTTTCACCTTATCAGTCCGAAAAATCATTATCTAAAAAAAATATATAACTTTTTGTGTTGTCTAAAAAAATAAATCGAATATATACGTTTAACATAGAAAATTTATCTCATGAATGTGTACAACTGCGCGTCTGCGTTTTATTTTCTTATTATTGGATGGTTATTAGATATAGCATTAGTCATAGGCGCACTTACGATTACGTTAAAATATGATTAAAAACCAAGACTTTTAATGATTGTATTTTTTAATCCCGGCATGCAAAAAACCAGGAGAAAACGTCACGACTTACAGGAAGTAGCTAATATTTTTTCATTAAATATTGAATTTCTCCTTTATTAATGCACATATAGCGATAAAACTTTGTGAATATATATATTATGTCATTATGTCAGAACATATTTAAATCATAAGTTAAAAATCGTGAATTTTCCATTTGAGGTTCTTAAAAGTGAAGTATGTTCAAATATTTGAGATTTTGTGCGATTCCTAAATGTATACGGTGAATGATTGTCAGAGGAAATGGACCATATTTCATTTTTTATTGTAACTCTGAAGTGAATAGAATAAACCTTTTAATACTCAAAACAGAAAACCTCTATTAAATGAATTAATAAACAAAGTCATGATGTATTTTCAGTCTGCTAAGACATGTCGACCTATTTGGCTCCTACTCTGTAAAGACATGTGCATAAATACAAAAATAATCAAGAGTGTGCATAAATACAAAAATAATCAAGAGTCAATCAGAAATTGTAGGTCAAATTAATCAAATTTAAATACTGACTTATGTTAATACCAAAGATGTGATTGAATGCTTTACACTGTAACCAAATGTGTGTCAAAATTCTTTCTTGTATTAATACTTGTAATAGCTTCAACTTGTACCACAACCTTTAAAACATTTCATGAGAATGTTTCCTGCATAAATTATAAATTAAAGTCCACCAGTTTGTATACTGGCCTCTACTAGCCTTTTTTATTATGCAAGATGAAATGGGGGGGGGGGGGGGGGTGGAGGGGTCCTGATCCTGAAATCCCAGCTTAAAAACATGAAATCCTGAGGTCATGAATTTCAAGAAAAGTAAATCCTGACATCCTGAAATTTGAAAAAAAGATTTCTGGATCCCAAAAGGATCAATCTTGAAATCCTGAGCTTAAAAACATCCTATTCTGGAGTCCAGATAGAGGTCCATCCCCCTCTAAGAAAAGTAGTGACTTTTATTTGTAACAGCTTCTATATCAATATTGAAAAGAACTTAATATAGATGAACCGATAACATAAAAACAACAAAGAACAACCCCTTATATCCAATAAGCCTGAAAAGTTCATTATAAAGGGCAGGTGCTACAATTTAAGAACATTCATGGACAAATAAAACTTAATTATTAGCATATATGTCTCTTTAGAAATAATTATACATCTCTTTTGGACTTGAAAGGCTACTTGGATTAATGTATACGTATAAAACAGATTTCAAAACCCTTGGAATGCATTAATTGAGAAAAAGACATTAGATACTAACACTACTTTAACCACCAAGGCAGCAATCATCTTAACAATTTGTAAACAACGTAATTTGTCTTTATTGTCTATAATCAATCAAAATAAAAGTCGAAGATAAAAATAAATTACTTAATGACCGACAAAAAAATGTTTAAATGTTTTACTGTTTGTTTTGATTCCAATCTTTCCTTTGAAGCAAGAAATTAAGAAATTAACCCCCCCCCTAAAAAAAATGATCATGTAAAATAATCAATCTGTGGAGTGACTATAAAGAATGAGTACCTAGTACCTAGTAAACTGATGCCCCATCAGCATTATAATTTTTTATGTTCAGTGGACCGTGAAAATGGGTTAAAAGGTCTAATTTGGCATTAAAATTATAAAGATCATATCATAAGGAACATGTTACTACCTGTAAGTTTCAAGTTGATTGGACTTCAACTTCATCAAAAATTACCTCGACCAAAAACTTTCACCTAAAGAGGGAGGGACAGACGAACGAACGAAATGCTAGTTGGCTTAATGAATATGTATAAAAGTGATTTCAAAACCCTTGGAATGCATCTTTCTGAAATATGCTGAATTAAAGTTATGATGATGAGTAGGACATAGAGCTAAATGGACACTTATTCTTGTTTGTACCTGTCAAAGGATTTGACTAGTCATTGGATACTACCAGTACTTTAACAACCAAGGCAGAAATTATCCTATTAATTTATAAACTACATAATTTGTCTTTATTGTCCAAAATCAATCAAAATAAAAGTCTAAGATGGAAATAAAAAATTTAACGACCAACAAAAAAATTTGTTTAAATGTTTTACTTATTGTTTACATTTTAATCTTTCTTTGAAGCAAGAAATTAAGGAAGTTTAACCCCAACCCCCCAAAAAAAATAATGACCAGGTAAAATAATTATTCTGCAGAGTGACTATAAAGAATTTCCATGGACTGACAAAAAAAATAGTTTAAATGTTTTACTTTTTGTTTTCATTCTTACTATCCTTTGAAGCAAGAAATTAAGGAATTAATCAAAAATTAGAAAAAATCCCCCCCCCCCCCCCCTAAAAGACAATGACCATGTAAAATAATTAATCTGTGGAGTGACAATAGAGAATTTCCATGTACACCTATAAATCACCACTTATGTACATTGTTGACACCTGGTCTGTGACGGAACATGTAGATTATTGAGATGTAAACAAATAATGTCAATAACAATCTGTCATATTGTGGTTCGGAAATGACTCATGTAGTTGTCATGTTACTATGTATTATATTAATTATAACATCTTAATAAGGAAAATTGAATAAAAATAGGACTCACACATGATATCTATTTTTAGTCTCTACAGGGTGTTGAAACAGCATAACAATTGTTATGAAAAATTAAAATTAAAGTTTGATGAATAAACCAGGTTCATATTTTCTATTTTTCAATTTTTTTTCAAAGTCATTCAGTTTGAAAATTAAATAAGAAACAAAATCTATCTTTTCTTACTGCTCATAAAACTCTTTAAATCTTAGTCAAATGAATATTGATTTAGATCTTCATTTAAATTGTTGTTAAAAAGGGTGAGAGGACAACATTGGAAATTGACAGTGCTATGGCAAAAATGAAAGGCCATGAAAATACAAAACTACATAGAATACTAAAGTCTACAACATAAACCTGGACAAACAAGAATGTGTCCATAGTACATGGATGCCCCACTCGCACTATCATTTTCTATGTTCAGTGGACCGTGAAAATTGGGGTTAAACCTTTAATTTGGAATTAAAATTAGAAAAATCATATCATAGGGAACATGTGTACCAAGTTTCAAGTTGATGTAACTTTAACTTCATCAAAAACTACCTTGACCAAAAACTTTAACCTGAACTTCGCACTATCATTTTCTATGTTCAGTGGACCACGAAATTTGGGTCAAAACTATAATTTGGCATTAAAATTAGAAAGATCATATCATGGGGAACATGTATACTAAGTTTCAAAATAATTGGATTTCAACTTCTTCAAAAACTACCTTGACCAAAAACTTTAACCTGAAGCAAACGGACGCACAGACGGACAAACGAACGAATGAATGGAGGCACAGACCAGAAAACATAATGCCCCTCTACTATCGTAGGTGGGGCATAAAAACTTAGGGTGGTCTCAGTTGCTTCAAAAGGGAAAACAGCTCCTGCTCCATGAGCTACTTCCATTGTATTGCACATAGTAAGCACAAATCGGGTCAAAATGTAAATTGACCAACTATGGATTCATTAATATTCATCGGATACCAATTTTTGTAGACTTCGTAAGTACAGGGAAACCACCATTTTAATGTTCGATGAATTACAGAATTTTCTAAAGGAATGTATGCAGACTTTGCCAAAACAACAAAAATAAATATCCACTAAAATTGGTACCCACAAAAAAATAAATGTCTCCACATTAACTATTTTACTTCTATGATAATCAACTTACTTGTCATAATCTAGAATAGTATTGAGACGATGTGCTATAGTTAATATTGTACAGTCTTTAAATTCTTCTCTGATTGTTTTCTGTATTAACTCATCTGTTTCCATGTCGACAGCAGCAGTAGCCTCATCCAAAACTAAAATCTTTGTTTTACGTAACAATGTCCTCGCTAAACAAATAAGTTGTCTTTGACCAACACTAAAAGCAAATAAGCAAAAAAGACCTTAATTAAATAAACATGTAATTTATTTTTAAAATTAAATTTCATTGGAGTAAGACCATTTTTCTTTTCATACCTGCTGAAATCATATCAATATCTGATCTACATGAAGTTAGCTTTTCAATTTGTCTTGTTATATTTTTACATACTGAAAATGCATGGTTGTTGCATTTGAGAAAATATGTAAACAAGTATCAAAATAGATACAAATTCAAGTTTCTTTGTCAGGTACAAACAAGAATATGTCCATTGGACATCATGTTGGATTTGTCTTACACTGCATCAATTTCAAAACGATAATTTATCATCTCTTAGAGAGTTCACATCAAAATGAATATATGTACTAACATTCAAGATGATGTGACCATGACTTATTTTATGGTAAACTAACAAAGTTGACGGGCTACTTTACGGTTCCCACTTTTAACCAAAACTTTAATCTCATACGGAATAAAGAAACAAACTAACAGACAAACCAGAACACAATTTGATCACTTCTATCATAGGTCTGGCGTTATAATAAGTACTTCAAAACAGTAATTGTTCTGTTTAGCAAATGAAATTGGGATTCACTTAAGATTAAGCTGCCTCTGCATAAGTTGACTCAATTGACAGTATCAGAGAAAATCATATCACAGTGAACATTAAATACCATTTCATTATGGGATTTTATTAATTTTTTGTCAAAATCATAGCTGGAAATATTATTCCTCCCTGTCTAGGCCATGTAACATAACACATAATGCTAAGGTATCACTTTAAAGATGACCAAGGTATAAGCTACAGAGTATAAATTACATCTTAGTCAAACGCACCTTAAGTTTCCTCCTCCTTCTCCACATTCATGACTCAGTCTCTCTGGTAACTCAGATACAAATTTCTTCAAATGAGCATGCTCCAAGGACGTCCATATTTGGCTATCAGTATACTGATCAAAGGGGTCAAGGTTCATTCTCAGTGAACCAGAAAATAACACAGGATCCTGTAAAAACATATGGTTTGTTTAAAACAAATTCAAGGCATACAAATGATCTTCTATTTTCATATAATCAAAGTGCTTAGACTCATTGAATGGTAAATTTATCACTGGGAAGTAAAAATTAAATATTGAATTGTTTAAAGGTGTCTTTGTAGTTGATTCAACTACAGTTCTGGACAAAGGAAGATAACTCCATTTGTTTAAGATAACGTTGATATTTTAAGACCATATATTAGATTCCTGCACCTTGCACAAGTTATGTAATTTTCTGAATATGTATAACATCATTTTGTAACTTGAATATCTGGGGATATGTTTAATTGATATAATTCTGGAACTGTTGTTGGATAGGATGTAAATAATAATCAATGATCAATGCACTATATTTCATGTATCTCAAAAGTAGTGATGAACCTTGGAAGACTTAGAAACCAAGTTAGTATCATAGTGTTTTGATTCTTAACCCAAAAATTTTCATTGAAAGGCATCTGTGTAATAAAGTTAAAACATATTGCAACTTTATTTTACTTTTTAATCTTTATTTTACATATTGAAAATTATCTTAACTTTATCAGGAGCAAGTTAAGTCTCTTTAATGTAAATGAAAAATAAATGAGTTTTGTTTGTAAATGAAGTGATAATTGTATTTTAATACTATACCTGAGGTAAAATGGTAAGCTTGCTACGTAGATCATGAAGACCCATATCTGATATTCCCTGTCCATCAATTACAATACTACATACCTGAGGTAGGATGGTAAGCTTGCTACGTAGATCATGAAGACCCATATCTGATATCCTCTGTCCATCAATAACAATACTACATACCTGAGGTAGGATGGTAAGCTTGCTACGTAGATCATGAAGACCCATATCTGATATCCTCTGTCCATCAATAACAATACTACATACTTGAGGTAGGATGGTAAGCTTGCTACGTAGATCATGAAGACCCATATCTGATATCCTCTGTCCATCAATAACAATACTACATACCTGAGGTAGGATGGTAAGCTTGCTACGTAGATCATGAAGACCCATATCTGATATTCTCTGTCCATCAATTACAATACTACATACCTGAGGTAGGATGGTAAGCTTGCTACGTAGATCATGAAGACCCATATCTGATATCCTCTGTCCATCAATAACAATACTACATACCTGAGGTAGGATGGTAAGCTTGCTACGTAGATCATGAAGACCCATATCTGATATCCTCTGTCCATCAATAACAATACTACATACCTGAGGTAGGATGGTAAGCTTGCTACGTAGATCATGAAGACCCATATCTGATATCCTCTGTCCATCAATAACAATACTACATACCTGAGGTAGGATGGTAAGCTTGCTACGTAGATCATGAAGACCCATATCTGATATTCTCTGTCCATCAATAACAATACTACCATCAGAAGCTTCTATAAGTCTGAACAATGCCATCATCAAGGAAGATTTACCTGCCCCTGTTCTCCCCACTATTCCAACCTAAAAACATAAATATATCAAAAATATATAATGCAACATAGCTTAATTGGATTCCAATAGTAATTCAAATTTTCTATAAAAAGAACTTTTTGTATATAAATGGGCTAAAATTTTCTTGTATCATTACAATTTTTTTTTTAATTCTTCAATTTCATATTGTTATCTTAGCAATGTAAGCAGTTGAATTACAGATTCTCACCATAATATTTCTTAAGTCAAAATTTTAATCTTTCAAGAAAGGCAAGAAATTTTATAGCTAAATTTGTAGATCTCATATTACAAGTATTTTTTTTTCTCATAGATATAGAATAGTTACCTTTTCTCCTCCTAGGATTTGACATGATATACCCCTGATAACTAGGTCCAATCCTTCTCTGTATCTAGTTTTATAATCTATGAAGTTACAGGCTCCAGTGTTTGGCCAATCATGTGGTGGTCTCCTGAAGGGTCTGATCCATTCAGCCTATAACAAAAAAATTGTAAATTAAAATATAACTTGATGGACGAACACAGTTTTACCCTTCTAACTGGAAGTAAGGCACAGTACAAGAATATAATACTGCTGTAATTAAATCAAGCATGAGTCAATTTTTCAAGAGTAGTTAAAAGGTTTATACAACCTGTAAAATTAAAAAGAAACTTCATGGATATATTCTTAAAAGAAAAGTGTTCTAATATGTTGACTTAAAGTTTATCAAAAATCACATTGAACAGACCATTGACAAGCATGGTCCAGACTTGGTACATACATTGTAAGTAAAATATTTTTAGATTATCCCTAAACTCCAAACAAATTTTGTTTGTCATTTTAAAGACTTCAATATGCATTTTCATACAACTATTTCATCATAAAACTTTCGTCAACTATAAATCTGTTATTTTTACTTTTTTTTTAAATTATGCATATAATGTTTTAAAATCTAAATCTTAAAAATAGAACAAAATGAAATAAATGAAGAATCATGGACACAGATGATGCCACAGCTTGCATATAATGTTATAAAGGGACATAACTTACAAATGGTGAAAGAGAAACCACCCAAATTTGTACTTGATCTGTGTTTTGAGGTAATAAGTATTGTGTAAAAGTTTCATAACATTTAGTTAAAGCAAACTAAAGTTAGAGAGGGGAAACCAACTTTGGGATGTATTTAAGTATTTTACAAGGGTAACACTTAATGTCGGGAAAAAAGGGGTTGCTTAACAAATAGCAAAAACAAAACAAAACACAAAATACAATATCCCTACCTCTGTTTCTACTTCAGCATATTCTTTAAGTCTTTCTACAGATACAACATTGGTTTCTAGATCACTGGAATTCCTCACTAACGAGTTTAATGCACTTGTTACCTGTAATCAGTTAGGATTCATATGACAATGTAGGTACCAATTTCATGGATAGAGAACACAAACATTTGATGTCAAGTACATGGATTTCACAAAGTCATGTGTGTGTGTGCTTTAAGGAAATCATAATTTCATATTTCATGATCACATGAAAAGATTTCTTTTAACTTTTTGAAAGGTTGTCATAGTATAGTCAAACAACATTCATTTTATCTGGATAGACACATATGAACTCTTTAAAACATTCAAATTAAATATTTTAATTTACATATTTTGATCAATCATCCTCATATGAATAGAGATTATTTATCAAAAACAAAAAAAAATATTTAAAATTATTTACTATTTTTATGTCCCAAAATATTATACCAAACTGAGTACATAAGTTATATATAATATAAAAAAACAAGAATGTGTCCACAGTACACAGATGCCCCACTCGCACTATCATTTTCTATGTTTAGTGGACCGTGAAATTGGAATAAATTCTCTAATTTGGCATTAAAATTAGAAAGATCATATCATAGGGCACATGTATACTAAGTTTCAAGTTGATTGGACTTCAACTTCATCAAAAAGTACCTTGACCAAAAACTTTAACCTGAAGCGGGACAGACGGTCGAATGAATGGACGGACGAACGAACGGACGGACGAACGAACGGACGGACGAACGTACAGACGGACAGACAGACAGACAGACGAACGGACACACAGACCAGAAAACATAATGCCCCTCTACTATCGTAGGTGGGGCATAAAAATAGAATGATGGTAAACAATTGTCACAAAGCAAATATAATTAGTGGTTGATGTTTTAAGTTTACACTCAAAACTTAAACAAGCATTCAGTGATTTCTTGCAACTGGACTGACTGGTATATATAATTTCTTACCAGAACATTTTTTTAAATATTGAAATTAAATATTTCTTAGATGAAATAGCTTGCTCAAATTCTCCAATACTTAAATGCTACATCCTATTGTCATAATATATGCCATTGTCATTAATTTGGATGTCATAAAATATTTTAAAAAATTGCCAGTTGCAAAAAAAAACAGTCAATACTTCTTTGATTTTAGCAGCGAGTGAACATTCTCTATAAAGTTTACCTGTAAAGCATATGACACGGACAAACCAACCAATCCTCCTGAGATATTTGAAACAACCGCAAACAAGGCGGCTGAAAATACGATTAAGTTTCCTATGAACTCTAATCTCCAACCTAACCATCTGAAAAACAGAATATCAAAATTTAAAGTAATTTTGATTTTTCAAAAACCAATTAAACCCATATCTCTGTTATATACAAAATGTTTTTTTATTCATTTTTATGCATATGTTGCTTAATTCTTAATATTCTATTACTAATACTTCTAACATTACAAGAATGACAAAGTTGAAGCACTAAGCATTCAAAGTAAAGGAAAACAAGGAACAAACTGGAAATAATCAAAATTAAGATAAAATTTATCCAATGTTTAACACCCAGTTAAATAATTTTTCACATTTAAGCTGTGACATCAGAAACTACCAAAAGAACAAGAATTTTCCAATCATTGGAGTGCAACTCACAAATTTGTGAACTCAAAAGTATGTCATTCCTTAAAATTTCAATATTTTGCATTGATAATTGGCAGTATTTACAAAGAGTAATTAAAAGTTTTTTTCATCTGTCATATTGTTAATCCATAACCTCCCTCAGTTTTCTGCAGATATCTACTTGTCAAGCTTTAAAGTCCAGTTGTCGTTCCTCGGCATCAGGTCAAGATGTTTTTATTTTGTACTCATCTAAGATTGATTTGGCTATTTTTAGATCCATTTTGGTCATACAGATCTTTGACTGTTTCAGTTTTTATCTTTCAGATATTTGGCTTTGAGAGTTCTTGATTGAGGTAAATCCAGGAAAGAGTTTTGGACGTATGAAATTTAAAACATGCTGTTTTTATTTTTTCTCTATTTGCAATTTCAGACCCTTAAAGTTCAAATACTTGGCTACTTTCTATAGAGAATAATACATGGCAAAATCCGTATCATATGCCGTATCATCCCGAGATACCAATATCAGCCAGAGGGCATTTAGGCCCGAGGGATGATATTGGTCGAGGGTGATACGGCATGTGATACGGATTTTGCAATGTATTATTCTGTTTATCATATATTTTTTAAAACCAAATTAAACCGTACAAAAATGCATTTGTGCAGAAACAAACTTCACGAAAATTATGACCAAATAAACAATAAAACTTCAGATATTTCTACATCTTATTGTACTATTTTATATAAAAATCGCTCACATTACTGGGTAATAATTATTTGGAAAAAAATCGATTTAAGTTGAAATGATGGGACGTTTTATTTTTTTAATAGAAATCATTTTTTTCCCTAAGCCTGAAAATGCAGCAACTGGACATCATAGGTCAAACGTTGACGTCATTCTAATTATGACGTCACGCCAGGTATGTGATACGGATTTTGTTATGCGATACGGGTTTAGCTATGTGATACGGGGTATGCGATACAGGGTAGGTGATACAGACTGGAAAAAAGAACCTTTATTAGATATACAAAATTGCTGTATGTTGTACTAAACATATGATAAATCATGTTATCATATGTGATAAATCTTACATTTTGCCTAAATTGGTTTATTTCTACCAAGGAAGAGAAATATTTACCTGTTAGATGCTATTTTAGTAAAGTAGAAGCTGATATTTTTGTCGACTCTGTCTAGGGACTCCTGTATAAATCTAGGCTGCTCTTTGTAGGCCCTCAGTGTTGAGGCTCCATTAATAGTCTCACTAAAGTGATTAAAAATTGGAGACTTTGTTGTGGACTCTAACCTTTGTAACTGTCTAGAGGTAGGTATATAAAATTTCTGTAAATAAAAAATTTGAAAAAGATTGGTCATTCAAATATTATGAAGGATGTTGTGGTTTGTTGGTCTTTTAATGCCAAGATTTCCCGCATGTTGTTTATCAATCCCATTAAATTAAGATATCTAAAATTACCTTTTAATATTCTATCTGTCTACATATCAATCTATCTTTTTTTCAATCAATATTATAAATATCCAGAACAAAGCAATTCGTTATTTTCTTGGCGTCCATAAATTTGCACCGACATTGGCAATAAACGGTGAAGTTGGTTGGATGAACTCAAAGGAACGACGATGGTGCAATATGATAAGGTATTGGAACAAACTTTTATCAATGGACGACACTCGTATATGTAAACGCGTCTTCAATTGGGACTACGAAAAATGCATGAACAATTGGTCATCCGAAGTGAAAAACATTATGTCAGTTATAGGACTAGAGAGCAATTTTATTACAAAAAACACATGCGATTCACTGATGTGTAAAACATTGCTCAAAGATAAATGCTGCGCAGATTGGCAGAAAGGTTTAATAAACTTTCCGAAACTACGAACATACAGGCTCATAAAATCTGAATACTGCCGTGAACAATACATTGAACTTAATCTTAACCGTACTGAAAGATCCATATTAGTGCAACTCAGGTGTGGCATTCTTCCTCTCAGGTTAGAAACTGGTCGTTTTGTAGGTGAAGACGAATGTGACCGTTTGTGTAAAATGTGTAGCGATAACTGTGTGGAAAACGAATTTCATTTCCTTATAAACTGTAACTTTTATAACAATCTGCGACTGCAACATTTCTCACAAATAGACAATTTATGTATACTATCAAATGAAGAACAGTTTAAATATTTACTATGTCAACATCCGAGAAAAACTGCTAAATTTCTATTGCAAGCTTTCAGTAAGAGAAAAAACTTTTTATATGAAAATTTTCGATAACATTTTATTTATTTTTGTTCGTCGTACCATTGAAATTTATGTTTAAAGTGACTTATAGACCCAAAGGGTCGGGTGTTCTAATTATTGTTTTTATATCTCACTGTATTATATAATATTTTGTGAAAAACACATGTCACTATAATAAATAATTTACTTACTTACTTACTTACTTATAAATAAATCATGTTTTCAAGAGTTAATCGTACATCTGTTTATATAAAGTAAATCTCAATCCAGTGGGAAGAGGCATAACTCTTTGTGAGTTTTACAAGAAGATCTGTCTACATGCAGTTCTAAAGAAGGATTAAGTTAAAAAAAAGTTTTGAGATACAGCAGTTTTAGTGAACAACATATAATCAGTCACCTAGTATAATAAGAGTGCACACTCTGAAATGTCTTGCCTGTTTTACTTATCACAGAATTAATATTGAAAGTATGTAATATGAAGGTTTTAGTGTAGGTATCAAATGAACTAAACATAATCAATGTTGTATGGAAATGAGGTCATGGTCATTTGAACCCTGCTAGATAGACATGTACACCTCACAGTCATGCTATACACTAAAATCATACCACTGACCACTGAACCATGGTACTGAGAATAGTTTGTGGATTGCATGATAAATAAATGTCATATTTCAAGTGGGTCTCATTGGGGTCTAAGCGTGACACAGGATTGCTGATTTTTTGGTAAGCGAGACACGTGAAAGTCAAATTGTTGTGCCGTGAAAACGGAAAATGAAGTCTAGTGGGACACGGGAAATAACAAAAAACTGAAAACTGTTAACGTACATAGTGTAAGCGGGATACGGAAATCTGACAAAACAGTTAGGGGATCCGGGATCAGAACCCCCAAATTAGACCCCTTTCAAGCTGCCCACGAATGTATGTAAATGTTTTATTTCTGACATCTTAACAATAATATAATAGTTGAAGCCTTTGTATGAGGTCAATACGATGATATATATTTGTCCTCCATCAATATACTACTTGCAGGTCGATAAATCCCTATATTGACTATATTCAAAGGTAATTATTATACAATTATAGCCTTTGTGTGAGGTCAATTCAAGGATCTATTGACCTGAAAGAAGTATATGATTGATAACGAAGTCAGAGGTCGATATACTTCATTGGGTCGATATATCCTGTATTGACCTCATACAAAGGTTATACTTATTATAATATTATTAATATCCGACCATATTTGTATCAATCATTTAATTTTGTTGAAATTTTATAGATGTCTCATTGTCACTTTGACAATAACAACATATTAGTCTTTCTTTTAATTATTTTTTTTTTAAAAATTTTGTGTACATCTTATGTATTTGAAGATTTTTTTCAAATTATCCATCATAAATAAACACTGTTAAAAACTTTTAACAATATCATGAAATTCATTCGATGTTGATACAAAGTATATTGGTTTTTAGATATTCTAAAAATAACTGAAATATCACTTTTGCTATCTGCTGTTTTCTATCTACCTTCAAAAATATAGTTTAACATGTGACTATCCCTGAACGAATCAAATTAGTTAAAATATACGAATTAATAATATTGAATAATATAACACCTTTACCTACCTGCATGAGGTAATATA
The DNA here is from genome assembly GCF_963676685.1 of Mytilus edulis. Lineage (NCBI taxonomy): Eukaryota > Metazoa > Mollusca > Bivalvia > Mytilida > Mytilidae > Mytilus > Mytilus edulis. The sequence goes on along the minus strand of NW_027268482.1, from coordinate 23,584 downwards.
CAATGGCCAGTGGTAAAACAACAGCTAGAAATATAGGTGTACTGTAAGTTATAACAACCAATGTACTCAATGTGTTGATCGTTGTGCCTAGAAACATCCTAAAGTTCATGGGTAACATGCTGTCTATGGTGGCAACATCACTGGAAAATCTATTTACAATTCTACCGACTGGTGTTGTATCAAAGAAGGCCATTGGAGCTTTCATTATATTGTTTAACATGTCGTAATGGAGTTGTCCTGAAGCTCTGACCTGTCCTAGTATGGCAACAAGGGAGTAAATCAATACCATTATACCTAAAAATACAAAATATAAAACATGATGGTAAAATGGAATAAACTGCTTCGCTGAGCACAGCTGGATACGCACCAGACTGACCAGAGGTCCAACCCTGAACAGTTGGGGCAAAAATGGACACAATATTCAAGCTTGATACTGGTCTGAATTGGGGTATTGTAATTAAATATTTGACATATTATAGGTTTCTGAATAAATATTGTGAAAGAACTTGAAGTTGGTTATATATGAATTGAATTTATATTCAATTAAAGATTTCTTGCTGTTGTGCAATACACTGTACATGTGCTGTTGCGCAATACTTAGTAAATCAGTTGTCAGACTATAAACAAATAAAGTTCAATTAATTCTCAATATCATATTAGAAATTTATGAAAATCAAAAGAGAGCTTACATCAATAGATATAAACAACTAACCAAAGTTTCATGAGAATTGCTGACAACATTTTTGAGATATTGTCCAAAACTGGAAAATCCCCCCTTTTTTAAGGAATAAAACCCCATAACTCAGAAATGTAAAATGTAAAGTTTATAAAATTCTAAAGGGAGCTTACATCAATAGATCTAAACAATTCACCAAAGTTTCATAACTGCTGAAAGCATTTTCAAGTTTTTGACCGAAAACTGGAAAATCCCCCTTTTTTATGAATAAAACCTTAAAACTCAGTAACTCACGCTGAATTATTCCAAGACCACCACAAACCCCAAGGAACATCATATTTCTATCTCTGTACTCAATTACTCACCCTGAACTATTCCAAGACCACCATAAACCCCAAGGAACATCATATTTCTATCTTTGTACTCAGTTGTATTAGCTTTGCTCCTGTCCTGTAACTCCTTATCATCAGTCCACTGACTTAACCAGATATTAGAGGCTATAGACGCCCCTTGGTATAATAGGTACAGGATAAAAATCCAGAATGCAGCCCCTAGACCTATAGCTCTCAGATACATCATAAATACTTTCCAAGCAACCTTAAAGAAAATATATACAGTTAAACCAAGATATACCAAGCTGGATGTTAGTCAGATTATTTGACAATCAAATTTTGTAAATTCAGAAACTTTTGAATGCATTTAATTATTGCAATTATCAGAAATGTTCGAAAATGTGAGGTTTAATCATTGTGATTTTCAGAAAATGCTATAATCAAATAATGCTATACAAAATTTAATAAGCAATTTTTTTTTAATTTTTGCCATAACAATTGCAATGTTTTGCAATACATGTTAATAAAACTGTTTTATCCAAAGTTAAAAAATTGGCAGTAATATTCTAGGCTAAAAACTATTCATACAAGACATCTTTTTCGGCAAACACAATTTGTACAAGACATCTTTTTTTGAAAACATCATTCATACAAGACATGTTTTTGGCCAATATAATTCAATATCCAATATATCTATCTCATATCGAAGTATACAATATGACAAATTAAATCACCTTTCCCTTCTCCCTTTTTTCATCCTCTATCAGTTTTTCCACATCCTTCTTGTCTTTTGTGGGAGTAGGCAATGGTTTACATTCCAGAGCATCAAATGTTGATATTCCACGGCTCAATGCAGTTTTCTTGGCATGACCCTTTGAACTTCTACAAATTGAAAGTTAGTGGTTTTAAAGAACAAAATAAGAGCATCAAACTTTGTTATTTTTCCATTAGTTCTAATGCTAGATGTAGTCATTCTAAAGTTTATGGTGATAAAATAAAAATGAAGCAAAAGTGTGACAAAGAGAGTAAAATTTCAACATTGTTTTATTATGATTCACCAAATTACAGATACACCTTAGTTTATTAAACTCAGGCCTAATGCCAATCTCAACAGTGTCAGACAAATATTTACGATATTTAATTCATTCATTATTATTGTTTTTACACAACATTGAAAATTTGTAAAATTTATAATGTCACACTTAAAGCACAACTTTTCCAAATGGTAAGAGATATCAAAACAAAACTTCAAAGCACATACTGTGTTGCCAGTATGGTTCTGTTGTAACTCTTGCTTTTTGCTTGAAGTGATATAAACTTATGATATAAGTTTCATAAAATTCTGGTTAGTATTGTACATTCTTATGCAATTTGTATGTAACAATTTTTTTCATTGGCTAAAAGTTGCCGCCAAATCCACAGTTGACCAGGCGTAACTAAGGAGGGACAACCATTTTGAAATGATTAAATCAACAAATGTTCGATTACTACTACATAATCGAAAATAAAACAACACCTACCTCGAATTCGCCGTTTTTATGTAAATTTATTTGAATTTGAAGTGTACAGATAACGTAATAACCTCCAGTTTGTAAGTTTTCATTTGTATGACATCATGTTTACCTATGACGTTCATCGTTCATGAAGTTTCGCGGATTTTTTTTTATTTGTCAAGTTTAGACATTTTTCCAAGTTTTATCGTATTATTTCTTTTTGTAATGCATTAGAATCGGAATAACAGTACTGTAGTTGAAGAGTTGCCACCGTCAATTTTGATTTGACGGTCGCAAATCTCCGTTTTACTGTCTCCGCTATGCGTCGCCAGTAAAACTGCATTTGCGACCATCAAATCTACAATTGACGGTGGCAACTCTTCAACTACAGTACTGTTATTCCTTAATTTGAGAGCACTAACAAGACAGATGAACGCATGGTATTTTTATTTTTCCCACAAAGTATTGTACTGGGAACAACAATGTTTATTATTATGTTGCCATTATCAAAAGTGATGGAATACTGACCACCAAATTTCACTTTGCATGTCCCAGGTGGAATATCCATGCCAGAAGTTCCAGTATTAAATACCATCAAATGACTAACCTTTTCCTGACTTTACTTTCATCTCCTGAAGTTGCAGTACCAGTGTCTGAGGTAACAGATTCTAGTCTCTCTAAAATCTTACTCTTCATCTGTTGTACTGAAAAAGAATAATATAAAAAGACTTTCTAAATACATGGTTTTTTTTCTTTCAGAAAGTATTTTCAATATAACTTTGTGATTCCACAAATTTGAAATAATAGACCTTCTTAGGGTCTTGAATTTTTGCATGGGGTTTCAGCAATTTTAAAAGTATAAAATATCTTTTCAAAGCAAATTTTTGGCTTGGAACCATCCTGACCTTAATCCAGTAAAGAACTAATAATGCATAAGATTTATAAAGTGCTATTTTCACCTTTAACCATAATGTCAGAAAAGGCAACAGCTCAATAATCCTACATACATGTAGCTATCCAAATTTTTTTTTAAATGCATACTCAAATGATCTTCAATTTTCAAACCTTAGCTTGCATTTTAAAATCATCATTATAAGTGATACCAAAGAGTGTTAGACCTTGGTTAAGAGAAATAACTCTTAAAATCATCAGTACAAATGTGTCAACCATTTTCATAAATATATTCCAAGCTTTTAAGTTACATAGATTACTACCAATCTGTTTCAGGTAAATACTTAAAAAAAATTGACAAAACACATACCTGATTTAAAGAATTAACTCCCTGAACTATTAAGGTCTACCCCCTAAAAATAAACAACTTTATAACCTACTTTCTGGGTCCTCCTCTTCCTCTTCTTCATCGTCCTCAGTCTCGGCTTTATGGGTGAGATAAGCCTTTAAGAACTGTGCAAATGGTCCTTCATGGCTCATTAACTCCTCATAGGAACCCATCTCTGATATAACACCATCAGACATAACAACAACAGTGTCAACCATTGGTAACCAATGGATACCATGTGTCACCAAAACTCTTGTCTGAAACAAAAAATACCATTGTAATGTATGATCAATACCATGTCAATTGTATTGGAATGCTATTGGTAATGAATACCATTTCTTATTCGAATGCAATTCCATTTTAGTAAAAAATATCAGAAATCAACACATTCCAGAGTACAATGTAAAATATCACAGTGCAGCAAAATGAAAGGATTACTATCATTGGGTAATATAAAGGAATTAAAAAATATCTTTTTTGTTTCAAAGCTAGTTAAAGTATTATAAAGGATAGTAATTTTTTATATATTGCATTTTAAGAGCTATTCTATTTCTTTCTATGGTTGTATGTGATTGTATTTATATATGAGTACTTCTTGTTTCATATGTGATTGAAGTTGACAAAGTGTTTTTAAATAAAGCATTATTGTATTATATAGTATTGTAGGTTTTAACAAATTCCTTGTCTAAAATATTTTAACAATAAAATCCTGCAGTAATTTATGTTTACATGCATTCAGGGCTCACGCTACCAGGCGACTTGGGCGAAGAAGTCGCCTTTCCGACCGTCACTTCGCTTTCCCCGACCCCCAAAAGCGAAAACAAGTCGCCCTGTTCTTGACGATAGTCGCTTTCAGTCGCTTCCGTCATTGGACATTTTCAATTTTTTTTTATGAAACATCAATTTTTTATTGATAATTAAAGAAATTCAGACATAAACGATTCATTATCTTTAGAAAATAGGTTGAAGCATTGTCTTCGTAGTGTGTAGCAGGTTATTTGATAAAAATACAACTTTTTATCACTTCATGCATTTCTGCAAGTTCCGGTGCTTGTTACTCGAAAACGTGCATCAACCTCAAATTCAGCGGCAACGTAAGTTTGTTACTTCATTTAAACGTGATAAAAGTTGCCTCCAGTAAATTTTTAATCCATTTATTGCATTAAAAACGTCATGTTCCTTTCCAAATAACTTGTCAAACATCGTTTATTTTTGTAAATTTTCTTGCATTCGTCCGCCATTGACCGATTTCTAAACTCCGGATATGAACCGGACCAGCTATGACCGAAATCCATACTTTTACAATAATTACTACGGACGCACGGATGGAACAGCTGACAGAAGAATATTGATCCCAAAGGGAAAAATTGCGCATTCCACACGCATTAAGAGACTTTTGGTAACATCTAATTGATTGGTGTATATAATTCCCTATATTTTTTATGGATTGTTTCAAACTATTGATAAAAGTTGCTTAACTCTGAGACTATTATACTAATATCAATATATTCTGGCCCATCTTAATAACTTTTATATTTTTTTTTATGAGAAACACTGAATGTCATACACAAGATAATTTTTAATTAAATTGTAATTGATATATTATAATTTCTTTACATTTTTTAAAATATTTTTTTTTTTTTAGTGCTAGATATTTAGTTGGTAGTTTCTCACAAGAACCTTAGTAAAACTTAAACAACTTTTAATTTCAAATGTTACTTTAATTGTAATTTTTTTACTCAGATATGAATTGAACAATATAAAAAGAACATTATTTACATATGGCCCTTTATACTATTGTAAATTCCAAACATTGTATCGCACCGCGCGAATGAGCACTTCTCTTTCAAATCTCACCACTTCTCCCTATCAGTTTCAAAAAGAGAAGTCACTTCTCCCTATAATTCTGAAGTAGTGTGAGCCCTGATGCATTGTCAAAACTCTCATATAAAATATATAAAAGAAAGTTATGCCATATGGACATGTCCCCCACAGCTAATAAAACATTAAATTTTTGAAAAGAACATATTATGTTGCAGTTAGCTTTTTGAATTATTTCCCTTATTCTTGACATTTCCTTGGAAATTGGTCATTTGGTATACTTTAGGATTGCTGTGAAAATTTTGGCATATTACAAATTTTCATTTTAATTTACACTAAGAAGTGACCAAAATAAACAAACAATTTCAGGGGCAAGGAGGATTGCAAAAGGTCTTAGATGATAAAGTAGGCTAAATATTATTCATGGTGAAAGTCCCATAACTCATGGAAACATTGTTAAAACATTTGAACTTATTTGATATTATCTTTTTCAACTTTACACCATATAACCTTTCTTATGAGGAAATTCTGTGTAAATTTAAAGTGGTAACATACAATAAATTGACTTTCTGTTTTGTTCAAATTTAAATTTTTGTCTGGTACAGATGAATTTGTGAATGTACATTGATATACAATATGAGATTTTGCTTATTTTCCATTTAAGCCTTCAAGAACAACAACTACACTGTAAAATCTTACTCACCTTATGTTGTAATAATCCTTCTCGACCAACCACATTCTTGAAGATATGTTTTCCTACATGTGAATCTACAGCACTGAGTGGATCATCTAACATATAAACATCAGCATTATTGTATACAGCTCTCGCCAAACTGATTCTCTGCTTCTGTCCACCACTCAAATTAATTCCCTGTAAAACACATATAACAAATTCAAAGCTAACATGTTGATTTGGTAAACCATTTAAGGTGTCAGACCACCAATTCACTCCCTTAAATTTACAACGTATGAAAAAGCAGTCCTACTCTTGATAAAAAATTATGCTTTTGATGCCATTGTTTTTCTAAACTACAGTAACCAACAAATTTGCAGAAATGAAATTTTTGAAAAAGAAATATATTTAGACTATTTTGAGCCAAAATTTACTTGTCTATGAGTTTGCATTAACAATTGAGGATAAATGCCCTCCATAGTATACTAATTTAAGATTTCCAAAAAAACAGGGGTTCATTTTAGTAGTATTTGGCTTCCATGACTTTTGTCCTGGTACTTTCTGTCCTACATTCTTCTTATAATACCTTTTCTCCAATCTCTGTCAGATCTCCACCTGTCAGTATTTCAAAGTCTGACTTAAGAGCACAAGCCTCAACAACATTGTTATATTTACACTGGTCCATCTCTTTACCAAATAATATATTATCTCTAACAGTGGCATTCTGTATCCACGCTTGCTGTGGCACATAGGCTATTGAACCCTGGCAACAAAATACATATAACAATTATCTTGCGTTTCCTAGTCTAAGAATACTTACAAATCTATGGCATTTAAGATTTTTACAGAGTTCACGAAAAGTGGAAGTCTAAATATTTTAACAATGGAGATAAAGTATCCGCGGAAATAAGTAGGTTTACAGTAACTTATTCAAGGACAGAATAATAAAACCAAATGTTTTTGTTTCCTTTTCAAATATTGATTCTATTTGAGTAACATACTGAGTTGACTATTTCTTATGTTTTCCCCTCCTTAGACCCCAATACTAACCTTTATATTAACATTGCCATTAAGTTTCTCCATTTCTCCCAGAAAGGAAGAGACAAGAGATGATTTCCCAGCTCCTACTGTTCCCACAACTGCTACAAGTGTTCCATCCTTAATCTCTAAATCTATGCTGAAATGTACACAAAGAACAACTCACATAAATTTAGTTTCATCTAAATAAAATTTACATAAATTGCAGAGTTCTGAAAATCTTTTTCACCTGGTGGTCCTTGAGGGAAATATGCTATTTTTTTTATTGCCAAATATACTGGAATTGTGCTGGTTCTTTGCAAATTTTGGTGGTCAAAACCTTATGAATATCACTTTTCCAGAACTCTGAAGTTTGACATCAATTTCTTTTGAAATAACCTGTGCTTTCTAAAAATATTTTAACAGTGTGTTGTACTACTTTTGGGACAAATTATATCAAAATTATAGAAAACTTCATCAGCTCTAACTCAAAATATGGACAATTTTATATTTAGGGGGTCTTGAAATCTTTTGACAGCTTCCGCAATGCTAATTTTTAACCTTTTTTAGCTGGACCAAATCACTACTTGACTTTCAAATTCATGACCCAAATTTTTTAAGTGTAATTTCATCCCCCTACTAGCTATTTGAGGCATAAAACATGAAGAAATTAATTTGGAAAGGGTATAAAAATTGGCAAGTAACACAATGTCCACACTAGGGACTGTATTTGTGGAAATTGAGAATCAAAGGACGATAACTGTGTACTCGAACCAGATGACCCTTTACAAGGGTTTAGAATTTTCAATTTTTTTCAATTTAAAAAAAAATAAAAATAGGCAATTTTTTGGTAAAATATGGTCCTCCAATTCTCAGAACCATACACCATAACATTAAATCATTAATCAGCACCTTTAGTATGAGTAAATAAAAGTACTATGTTGTGGTTAACAATAGTTTTGGTTTACCTCTAATTCTCAGAACCATACACCATAACATTAAATCATTAATCAGTACCTTTAGTATGAGTAAATAAAAGTACTATGTTGTGGTTAACAATAGTTTTGTTTTACATTTTATTATCTTTGCATATGCTGTCAATGTAGATACAAATAAAAACAGGACACAAAATAAATAAGATCTTTTATAATACAGACTATAACAATATCAAATCTTACTCTTTCAAGGCTGGTTGAAGTTCTTTGTCCCAGCTGAATGTTCCTCCTTCTACTTTAATTGCTACACCTATTAACAAATAAATATACATCTATATTATAAACATCCTAATTATGATATCTTTAACCCATGGCTTGAAAAAAACTTTCAGAATTTTTAGTTTTGTATTGTTTACAGCTTGAACAATATCACAATTACATTTATGGTACAAATAGACATATCATTCAACAAGGAATGAGCTGTCAAATTGACAGCAAACTATGTTATTTTTTGTATTTTGAACTCCTGAATGGTAAAAGCCTCCATTTTGTATCAACATATAACTAGAGGCTCTAAAGAGCCTGTGTCGCTCACCTTGGTCTATGTGCATATTAAACAAAGGACACAGATGGATTCATGACAAAATTGTGTTTTGCTGATAGTGATGTGTTTGTAGATCTTACTTTACTGAACATTCTTGGTACTTAGAATTTTCTCTATCTATAATAAACTTGGACCTTTAGATACAGTGAAAAATATTTTGTAAAAATTTACAAAAATTTACCAAATTAGTGAAAATTGTTAAAAATTGAATAAAATGGGCAACAACTCCTTAAGGGGTCAACTGACGATTTTGGTCATGTTGACTTATTTCTAGATCTTACTTAGCTGAACATTATTGCTGTTTACAGTTTATCTCTATCTATAACAATATTCAAGATAATAACCAAAAACAGCAAAATTTCCTTAAAATTACTAATTCAGGGGCAGCAACCCAACAACAGGTTATCCGATTTATCTGAAAATTTCAGGGCAGATAGATCTTGACCTGTTACACAATTTTACCCCATGTCAGATTTGCTCTAAATGCTTTGGTTTTTGAGTTATAAGCCCAAAACTGCATTTTACCCCTATGTTCTATTTTTAGCCATGGCGGCCATCTTGGATGGTTGGCCGGGTCACCGGACACATTTTTTAAACAAGATACCCCAATGATGATTTTGGCCATTTTTGGTGTAATTTGGCCAAGTAGTTTCAGAGGAGAAGATGTAAAAGATTACTAAGATTTACGAAAAAATGGTTAAAAATTGACTATTAAGGGCAATAACTCCTAAAGGGGTCAACTGACCATTTCGGTCATGTTGACTTATTTGTGAATCTTTTTTTGCTGAACATTATTGCTGTTTACAGTTTATCTCTATCTATAATAATATTCAAGATAATAACCAAAAACAGCAAAATTTCATTAAAATTACTTATTCTGGGGCAGCAACCCAAAACCGGGTTGTCCAATTGATCTGAAAATTTCAGGGCAGGTAGATCTTGACCTGATAAACAAATTTACCTCATGTCAGATTTACTCTAAATGCTTTGGTTTTTGAGTTATAAGCCAAAAACTGCATTTTACCCAAGGTTCTATTTTTAGCCATGGCAGCCATCTTGATTGGATGGCTGGGTCACTGGACACATTTTTCAAACTGCATACCCCAAAGATGGTTGTGGCCAAGTTTGGATTGATTTGGCCAAGTAGTTTCAGAGGAGAAGATTTTTGTAAAAGATTACTAAGATTTACGAAAAATGGTTAAAAATTGACTATAAAGGGCAATAACTCCTAAAGGGGTCAACTGACCATTTCAGTCATGTTGACTTATTTGTAAATATTACTTTGCTGAACATTATTGCTGTTTACAGTTTATCTCTATCTATAATAATATTCAAGATAATAACCAAAAACAGCAAAATTTCCTTAAAATTACTAATTCAGGGGCAGCAACCCAACAACAGGTTATCCGATTTATCTGAAAATTTCAGGGCAGATAGATCTTGACCTGTTACACAAGTTTACCCCATGTCAGATTTGCTCTAAATGCTTTGGTTTTAGAGTTATAAGCCAAAAACTGCATTTTACCCCTATGTTCTATTTTTAGCCATGGCGGCCATCTTGGATGGTTGGCCGGGTCACCGGACACATTTTTTAAACTAGATACCCCAATGATGATTTTGGCCAAGTTTGGTGTAATTTGGCCCAGTAGTTTCAGAGGAGAAGATTTTTGTAAAAGTTAACGACGCCGGACGACGACGGACGACAGACGACGGACGACAGACGACGGACGACAGACGACGGACGACGGACGACGGACGCCAAGTGATGGGAAAAGCTCACTTGGCCCTTTGGGCCAGGTGAGCTAAAAATTAGAACAGCTTTGGTTGAAAGCCTTCAAAGGTCGGTAATTCATTGCCTGGAAACTGTTGGCAGCAGCCTGCCAGGAACTGCCTGTCAACAGTACTGCACCAATTCAAAAAATGTTTTTTCCTTCAGAAAATCCACTTAAAAATTATCAAAAGAACAGATTAGTTTAGTTCAAACATATTTATTTACAGTGGATTGGGAAACAAGTTTTTTGCAACTTATATTAAAGAACAGATTCTGATGATATTTTGGAAACTCAATGATTCTATACAATGACAAAAATATTATAAATAACAGAGAGATCTACATAAAATACAAGTAAGAAATCTGAGACTTCAAAATGGGCATACAAACTTTTAAACAAATACTATGGTTTAAGATTTACCTTCTAATGGTCTGTGCTGGACACTATCAGGGTCAAGGTCACCATTCTTCAAAAACTTGCTCAATCTTGTAATAGATACGTTCAGCTGAGAACATAAACAAAATATATCTGCTGTTAATGCTGAAGGTAAATATGCTTGCAGTGTTTTGGATATTTTGTTGTATTCAGCTCACTATATAATTAACCAATTTTCTGTATGATGCAAAGATGGAGGTTTGAATGCCAAGTTTTCTGCATATAAAAGAACCATTGCAAAAACTCTGTGAGGGGTGGATACAAAGGAAATAACATAAAATACTTTGTTTAACTTATTTTTCTTCTTGAAATCTTACTTATTAATATTTATAAATTTCACACATGAGCATATGCACATATTTGTAATTATGTAAACAAAGTGGTGTACATCTGCTAGGGAAAGTCTTTAGTCAGAAAGATCACATTAACCTCAATTTTTATCTAAATTATGTGATAGTTGCATACCTGCAATTAGATGGACGAAATGAAATAAAGGTCATGACTGGCAAACTAACAAACACAACAGTTTTAAAAGCTGTGATTAGGAGTAATGGCAAATCATTGTTCTTATAAAGATGGTCTGTTTCCCACCAAGAGACTTCAAGGCCTTGACTTATATTATAAATAATATCAAATGAGGTTGATAATTTACAGAATTGTCAATTTTACTACCAAAAGTCTGTTGTTCTCTCCAGGCACTCTGGCTTCCTCCATCAATAAATCAAAGAGCAGAATGCTCTGAGGGATACAATTGCCAAAGTTTTCATTGACACATGTATAGCAGTTCTGCCAACTTTTCATTAAGCAAATGCGTGAGATGTGGTCAAAATTGAAAAGATCAAAGAGGGAAAAAATAGATCCAAGGATACTACCACAAAAAAACACGAACATGTGTGAGTCTCACGCATTTTTGGCAGCCCTGGGACAGCTGGATAGTATTATTTTCAAAACTAATTCAACTGCACATGCAAAATGTAATAATCTGAATAGCAGTGATATTGTTGTCTTTTTTCAAAACTACCTCGACCCATTTTTCGGGAAAATATGCGTCATATTTATCAAATTGGGAAATTTATAATGAAAGATGAATTTGACTGGAACTTCAATTTGCAGACCCCTTTTGAAAGGTAAACCCTCATTTGAAATAAGACCCATTATTGTCAGTGATGATACATAAATAGACCCTCAAATCTGCACATATAGTCATTTAAGGCATGAAAATGGTTTAAATGAGTGTTTTTCAGTTTGTATTCATGCACAATTACTTCTGAGACTGCACTGTTTGGGAAAAAAAGTTGTCTTTTTGGGAATAATTTTAAGCCATTGTTTTTCAAATTGGGATTTTTCTCCAGGGAAAGAGACTTTATTCTCCATTAATTTAAGGCAAACAATATCACTGGAATAGTCACTCGACTTTAAAAATAGCCAATCCCGGATACAAGTGTAGGAGCAATTAATGTACTTGTGTTTTATTTTTGTACTATCAATAACGGCAAGTTTACTTTCCACAGCAGTCACTGAGAGTGAGAGAAGGTATTTCACTTCGTATCTTATCACCGTTAATTCTAGGAGGAACCCCATTTCTAACTCTTTAAATATTAGTTTCCTTTGGGTCCGTGGACATGACTCCTTTCCGTACACACTTCTCTGTTTAGATTGAGATCGTTCTTAATATAATACGACGTTTATCGACATCTAACGAGTTAATATTTCTTGACGAGTCGTATTGTATTTCGACTTTCGATTTTGACGGAAAATACTTCCGGAAGGGAGACAACTCGAATCGATAACATGGAAGACTCCATTTCGGCTGAAGGGTTGTTATAGGTAAACACTACATTTATTTTAATTTAAATGATGCATATGATTTAAAATTATGCAACAACAATAACCCTGAATAGCAGACAGATATAGAAAGAATCCTATGAGTTTCAAATTAATCAATGAAGCGGGGAATCCAGAGCAACCACTCAATCTGATACCTCTTGAAATCAAGAAAACTATACGCATGCACATTAATACATAAACAAACCCGTGACTTGCGATTTGGAACAAGAACGTTTATTAAATGATATGATGAATGGTTCTCCATTTCTTTATGAGAGTACAGTATCAAATATCAGTTTCATAACGGTAAAATATGGAAAAACTCCACTTCAGTTCTTATATGACAGAAATAGAATTATCGGAATTTAGAGAACTCTTGCATTTATCAAAACTAGGGAATTCCCTCTGACGTGTTTCTAAATTTATAAAAAATACTAAATATAAATACTGCTTAATTTTCCGTGTTGTTAAAAACACGCATATAGGTCAAGGGAAATATCAAACATGAAGATTATGAGAAGAACATTACAGGAAAGTTGTTTATGTTCAATCCATTTGCTTGTTTTTACCTTTTAAAGCAACACAATCATAAGAATCTGCGATGTTGCTGAATGTTTAGAATAAAACGATTGACGTGAGGGAATGCAGCCCTGAGTCAACGGTAAAAGTCTACAGATTGCTTGAAAGCAATCGTATCCCAAAAATGACCAAAATTGTACATAATTAGTGCGGAAAGTGGCGTTTAGCACCAATCAATCAATCAATCAATATAATTTACAAAACAGCTTTTGGGAATCTGAATATATTATATATTTACCTGTATTACATAAGATATCATCATAGGTAGTAGATTGATGGGGAACCTCAGTATATTATTTACCTGTATTACATACGATATCATCATGGGGAGTAGATTGATGGGAAACCTCAGTATATTATTTACCTGTATTACATACGATATCATCATGGGGAGTAGATTGATGGGAAACCTCAGTATATTAAACAAGGACAAGGACACAAAAGCTTTCTGTGCATCCAGGTAATTCTCATCTGATATTAGTACATAGGTGGCAAACGAGGCAAGTGTTACCTGAAATATAAGGTGCAAACTATCTATTATGCATACATGTATATCATTTTAAAACAGTAGTATTTAAACTTTGGGTAGCTAGCTGAACTTTTGGCTCTGATTAACCCTACATCTGTGTCCAAATAACCTTCTGGCGTCATACAATAACCACTTTTTGATTACGACATCCATTTTTAAAATTGTAGGTCAACGTCTTCAGGGAACTTGTGTTGGTTGAAGTTATGGTGGAAAAATTTGCATACAGTGCCCTAAGAAACTAGTTTAACCTTTTCTGCCACATACAAGAAGCCTGTAAATCTGTGGTTGTTGTTTGTTGCTGTGTTACATATTTGTTTTTCATTCATTATTTTGTACACTTTTCTTGTTTGACTTGTTTTACTTCTGTCAATGGCAGGCCTTTTATAGCTGACAATGTGATATGGGCTTTTCTCATTGTTGAAGGCAAATACAGTGACCAATAGCAGTTTATTTCTGTGTCATTTGGTCTCTTGTGGAAAGTTGTCTCATTGGCAATCATGCCACGTCATCTCCTTTTATTATGAGAGAGATACATTACTTAACTCAACCTGATTTCCAAAATTTCAATAAAAAATATACATATTTTCATGTCAGTACAGAATAATGCACCATTGAAGAAATTTAAATCAATAAGTGCTCATCAATCTTATGTAAAAATCTTACCAGAAAAGGAGCACAAGTGAAGGAGAAGGTACTAAATGCCTGGAGATAGCCATATCTCTTAAGAATATCCAGTTCTTTATTTCTGATGTCTAAAATTTTCTTCTGGAATGATTTTTCCCAAGCATACAGTTTCAATACCTACAAAGATACAAGGCAATAAGTTAGGCATCCCATTATTGTTTCATTATAACTACAGATAGTTAATGTGAACATAGACAGTCCCATTTTTTCTGATCTGAAATTCAAATTTTGTATTTATCAAATGATATTTTCTTATAGCAAAATACATACAAAAACCATGTTTTTAAAGTGCCTGTAGTTCAGTTATTGTTGTTGGTTTGTGTCTATCGTATATACATTAATTGTAAATTGT
Organism: Mytilus edulis; assembly: GCF_963676685.1. Taxonomy (NCBI): domain Eukaryota; kingdom Metazoa; phylum Mollusca; class Bivalvia; order Mytilida; family Mytilidae; genus Mytilus; species Mytilus edulis. Next base: position 8,576 of record NW_027268482.1, on the reverse strand, counting down.
TTGTTATAAATTAGGTCATTTCATTTCTCCTTGAAATTGTTTCACATTTTTTATGTCAGGGCATTTTATGGATGACTATACCGTATAAGTTTTTCACATTGTTTAACGCCATGTGATGACCTATAATTGCTTATATCTACTTATTGAACTCTAGTAGATAGTTGTCTCATTGGCAATCATGTACCACATCTCTTTATTCTAAAATATGTTTAAAACATATCATATCTTTTTTTTTTTTTACCTAAAGAGAACCTCCTAATTTCTGTGATAAACTATCTCGTCCATACCTTAATACCACTGAGAACTTCATTCATTAGCTTCAGTCTAGCATCTTTGTATCTCATCAGAGCTGTCTGCATGTTACGTTGTTTCACAGAGATGGCACCATTTAATGGAATTAACAAAATCATAACTGCAAGTCCTGTTAACAGAAAAAATCTTAGCATCATTACTTCTTCACATATCATTACTTAATGTTATTTGTTTTCTTATAATGATTTATGTGTATTGATCTTTGCTGTTTATCATTTGTCATGTTGTTAATATGTTTTCGTTGCTATAGCATATATATGCTTTTTGCAATAAAGTATTCATTCATTCATTCAATTCATTAGAATAATATCTAATTGCCTGTTTAATTTTTACTTTTTATGAACTGAATATTTAAGCAAAACTGAACTTAAGCTACTAGTAACTGCAGTCAGCATCATAACATTGTCACATATGAGAATAACTAAATAAATTCTTTAAATTTTCTTTGTTCAAAGGGACATAACTCTAGGAAACTACATGAAGTAAAAGGAGAGGTTTGATTCGATAAAATTAGTTTCATACAATAATTAGATTCCATACATACCTGCCAAAACAGATGGTCCTAATTGTTGCCATAGTAACAATGTAGCCAATACAATCTGGAACGGTGCAGACCACAACATCCACAGATATCCAGACATATCCTGAAGTCTCTGACAATCCACGCCCATCAGGTTTACAATCTCACCTACAGTGGATGTCTTCCGGGCTTCATTGTTCATTGTAAGGGACTGTTTAAAAAGATAAAATCGTTAGATATAAAAAGATGTTGTATGAGTGCCAATGAGACATCTCTACATCCATGTCATAATTTGTAAAAGTAAACCATTATAGGTCAAAGTGAGTTCTTATACACAGAGCCTTGGCTCACACCAAAAAGCAAGCTATAAAGGGCCCCAAAAATAACTTTGTTACTAAGGAGTGAACTCTTTATTTTAATGTTATGGACTACAGTTATTACAGAATGATACAAGAAAAATGTCCTGTCGATTCATTTATATTAGTGGATACTAATTTTCGTAGATTGAGAAAAGAAGGATTGTTGGAGGGGTGTCATCCTAAAAGATAAATTCATCATTAATTCCAGGGTCCTGGTGAATGTAAATCCCAAAGTCCTGTGAAAATAACAGACCATCCTGAATTCCTGCAATAAAAAGGCCTGATCCTTATGTCTGTAAAAAGATGCTTCCATAAATCAGGAACATTTATACTTTCATAGAAACTGTTGTGGATTTTGTGGTTTCGACAAATTCTGAATACTGGCCTACAGGGGTTGTATTTCTGTGTTTGTTTTTTTTTTAATTTGTGGCTCTCCCTATACCAATGAAATTCATGAGTTTTGATACCACCCAATTTAAAATGAATCCATAGTACTGATTTTTTATACTTTAATACCCTATTCATTTTATGGATCAAGTCAAATGAATACCTTGATATTTCCTTATACATGGATAATGTGTTAACTTTAGATTAGACCTAAATTATACAGTTTTCCAGTGGGAATAGGAGAAGTTTTGGACCCTAAGAATTTTGACTGTACAGAGTGCAAAATACTCAGAGTAGATAAAATGGTACTTTGTATTGGGTTTTTTTTCATGAATATTAGCATATTTTTTGTGGTTATTCATTTCTTACTTCTGTCAAAGTTTACATATATAGAAAATTTGTGTGATCAATTATATTCATGGTTTCTCTGTATCCACAAACAAACAAAAAAAGAAAAATTGATATCCACTTTAGAGTTAAAGATCAGTATAATAAAGTATAAACACTGTATTATTTAAATTTGGAGTAATTATTTAATATGGAATTTAACTAAATCATGGATTTCATGGATATTTACATGTCAGAACTTGTAACCATGGAAACAATAGACAACCAATTAAATATCATATCATGGAAAAAAATCCATCCAGCACACAGACCTATTGGTAAATATAAATCCTTTGCACCACACATACCAAGTAAGGATTATTAATCATGTGCGGTGCACAGAGCATATGAAGATTATAAATCCTGTGCGGCGCACAGACCTGTTGAAAACTATAAATGCTGTGCGGCGCACAGACCTGTTGAAATTTATAAATCCTGTGTGGCGCACAGACCAAGTGAAGACTATAAATCCTGTGCGGCGCACAGACCTGTTTTAAAAAAAAAATATAAATCCTGTGCGGCGCACAGACCAAGTGAAGACTATAAATCCTGTGCAACGCACATGATTTGTGAAGATCACAAATCCTGTGCGGTGCACAGACCAAGTGAAGATTATAAATCCTGTGCGGTGCACAGACCAATTGAAGACTATAAATCCTGTGCGGCGCACAGACCAGGTGAAAACTGTAAATCCTGTGTGGTGCACAGACCAGGTGAAAACTATAAATCATGTGTGTCGCACAGACCAAGTGAAGATATATAAATCCTGTGCGTCGCACAGATTAAGTGAAGACTATCAATCCTGTGCGGCGCACAGACCAGGTAAAGATTATAAACCCTGTGTGGCACAGACCAGACATAATAATAAATCCTGTGGGCCGCAGAGACAAGTTGAGGGAACAAACATGAAAAATCCAGTGTGCTACATACAACACAGACCAGGTGATGATAACAAATACTGTACGTTACATAAAATAGAAGACAATAATGTATCCTGTGAAATGCACTTAGTTGTAGTTTGAAATAAATATGAATTTTCATACTTAGGTTGTTGAATTGTCTATAATAGTATAATGCCGCCTTTTGACGCCTGTGTAGTGCCCCAATTCTAATGTCTTACTTAAGAAAAATCTGCATTAGACTTAATAAAATTTGTATCTAATATAAACAGAATATTCATGAGAATTTCTAACTGGAATTTCATTGATGAAATATTTGTTTTTCGCAATTCAATTTAAATACTCAAAACCTGATGTTGCTTTTCTTATTGAACAAATACTATGTGAATCAAGCATGTAAAAAGAAGAAAAAAAAATTCAATGGAGGGGTTAACATCAAGGAATATTTTGAAATTTGTGTAAAAGAGTGTAAAACTATTTGCATCATACAAACCTTTTTATAAACAGCAGCAATCATTGCAGATCGGGCCCTCATCCCTGTACTCATACCAATGTGAAAATTCTGATGGAAAAATGTTGACTGTAGAAATGACACAATAAAGAAAGCTCCAGCTAATGTATAACCATACCATTCTGGTTCTGTATTTTTACCACCTGCGTTTTTGTTTGTTGTGTAACTGATCAAAGCACTGAAATTTTCAATGGTATATCTATTAACATTCCTATTTTCCTAATGGTAAACTTTCTATATTCAAATATTTATATTTGCAATCCAGAGACAGCCATTTTTCTGATATTTCCTCATTCTTATTATTTCATGTAATCAGCAATCAATAGAAAATTTGATCATTTATCTATTTTTCTTATCACTAGTTTTGAATGATATATTGAGATCAAAACATCCACTTGTTATTAACCTGAAGAAACACCCACCCCTGTAATTATTGGACATTTATTGCTATTCAGAGTCATTGACTGAGCTTCACCATTTGGGCTTTTTTGAAGAGCAGATAAATATACAATAAAAATGCAAAAATTTTGGGGAGTTATTAAATGTTTGTACAGAACTAAATTTACAAATAATTTAATAGGAACTTTTCTTTTCCTGAAGTGGCATTTCGTGGGGCTGTTTGGGGTTGCCCAAGTTGTGAAAAATTAATCTCTCTTTGTACCCCAAAAATTTTACCAAATCTGTAAAAATATCTGAGCTTTAAAACTAGCCATCATACACATCCAAGTTTACAATATAGACAGAGGAATGGAGGAAAAGGCTACCATTGTTGCCAATGTGAAATAAATTATGCATCTTGACCCATTTCAATTTTAATATTGTAATGACATACAAAAAGAAAAATGTCATTTTGTACGTACCTTAAAAGTATAGGTGAGGTAAACTGCATCAAATCATACATGAATTTACAGAACCATGCTCTTAAAAAAGATGGTCCATATATTTTACACAGTACTTTAAATAGGGAGCCTTTATTTTCTTTCTTTGCTGGCTTTCCTGTTTTAAACGTAACAGATGGTTGTCTTGACAACAATGGTGTTTTCTCTGACGATCGATGTTCACGATTAATGGATCGTTCAGGCGAACTTTTTCTACAAATAATTAAAGGTTTCAAAATTAATCAAACTAAAAAAGATCAAAATTTACTGACAATAACATTTCATTCAACAGCATTCCATTAATCAAGATTCTTTCAGAAGAAAACAAGAATGTGTCCCCAGTACACGGATGCCCCACTCGCACTATCATTTTCTATGTTCAGTGGACCATGAAATTGGGGTCAGAACTCTAATTTGACATTAAAATTAGATAGATCATATCATAAGGAACATATATACTAAGTTTCAGGTTGATTGGACTTCAACTTCATCAAAAACTACCTCGACCAAAAACTTTAACCTGAAACTGGACAGACGAACGAACGAACGGATGGACAAATGAAGAGACGAATGGACGGATGAACGGACGGACGGACGCACAAACCAGAAAACATAATGCCCCTCTACTATCATAGGTGGGGTATAAAAATGCTGTTTTTTTTAATGGTTAAAGTTATGTCCATTTGTCTACCATATTTCATCTGTATTATTACTATATGTCAACATTTTAAAAAGCAGTCAAAATATAATTATTATTTTCAACTGGTTCTGACTGCTATACAAATGTTTTGTTAACTTGAGAGAATTAATCATTTTATTTCAATAACAAATCTTGTAAATGAGCAACTTTTCTTTCTCCTGGAACAATGTTTTAAAAAAAAATACATAACTTCAGCGTAAATGCTTTGTATTTTTCACAGGAACGCAAGACTCTACACTTACAAAGCTTACCATAATTGAACACCCTTATCTTGTTACTTTTGTGTATGTATTAAAGTTCTATTACTTTTTTATTGATATAATAAATGCATGATTTTGTTTTCAATTTTGTAAAAAAAAATTTGTAAGGGTTCCGCGGAACCCAGTGTCTCGCCTATTTTTGCTGTAAATTGCAGACTCAACAACAATGAGGGAAAAAATCAATAAAAATATTCCTCTTGTTACATGTACTATTTTATGATTGCAAGAAAATCTAAGTCCATTTAAAAGTAAATTACAGAAAAAACTGAGTAATCTTTTTACAAACTTTACTTCTGGATACAATATTATGATCATAAATAAGCTTCTGTCCAAGTTTGGTACAAACCCAGGATAGTTTAAGAAAGTTATTAAAATTTTTAAAACTTTAACCACAGAGTGAATGTAATGGTTCCCTGGAGAAAAACTAAGTCCATTTAAAAGTAAAATATGGAAAAAATGGATTTATTTATTTACAAAATTTACTTCTGGATACTATCTTATGATCATAAACAATCTTCTGTCCAAATTTGGTACAAACCCAGGATAGTTTAAGAAAGTTCTAAAAACTTCAACCACAGAGTGAATGTAATGTTTCTCCGCAGAAAAAACTAAGTCCATTTATAAGTAAAATATGGAAAAAATAGAATTTTATTTTTTCAAAATTTACTTCTGGATATTATCTTATGATCATAAACAAGCTTCTGTGCAAGTTTAGTACAAACCCAGGATAGTTTGAGAAAGTTATTAAAATTCTAAAAACTTTAACTACAGAGTGAATGTTTTGTTTCCTCGCAGAAAAAACTAAGTCCATTTATAGTAAAATACGGAAAAAATGGAATTTTATTTTTACAAAATTTACTTTTGGATACTACCTTATGATCATAAACAAGCTTCTGTCAAAGTTTGGTAGAAATCCAGTATAGTTTAAGAAAGTTATTAAAATTTCAAAAACTTTAACCACAGAGTGAATATTTGTTGACGCCGCCGACGACGACGGAATGTAGGATCGCTTAGTCTCGCTTTTTCGACTAAAGTCGAAGGCTCGACAAAAATGTACTTTAAAGGTGACAGAAGTGACAAACAAAAACGAAAGTTAAATTCTGAAAATTTAAAGTTGCAAACATAATTTGGTAGTGGGGTTATTAAAAGTCATAACATATCTAACAAAATTCTACTGCCCAACAAGTTAGATACCCAACTTCAGATTATAATTTTGTAAATTTTTGTGATTCTGGAAAAGGTTTTACCAGGATGTGAATATTAGCAGTGAGTGATAGGAATTAAAAATGTGTACGGTCATAGGTAATAATTATAATTATGTTTGAAGTGCACAGGAATGCCTGTTGATATTGCTTACTTATCTATCGAGAGTTCTTCTTCAATTCTACAAGATGATATTAATACTGATAATGATATTTTAACTCCTGTGTAAAAGCTTAAGTCTCAGAGTATATTATCAGAGTCATATTTGCATTCTTAATTTTTTTTATATATATATATTATATATTTATATGATCCAATCATCCTATTTTGACTCTTTAAATTCAAGAGTCTATCCTAAATTGAGGTAAATTGTATGGCCTTCCAAATACTGTTTCCATCCCTAACATCACTAAAGAGACATTTATTGTCGAAATCCAGATCTGGTATACAATTTTTTGGCCCTCATGTTTGTGGTATAACATCTTTGCCACAACTTTATTGTTTTCTGTTTAGTATCAAATTAATATTAAGATCCATTTTGTTACATCTTGTGATCAATTTATTTGGCAATCGCCAATGGCAGTCAGCAGGGTTAAAGAACATTAGTTGTTCGACCTGTTAGTCAAATGCGTTTTGTTAAAATATACTTTTCACTTTTTTGGTCTTTTGGAAAATGTTGTTTGTGCTGTATTTAGACCCTTCTACAATGAAATTTGTTTTACATGCACACGTATAAAAATTGTGTTTTTTATCCAACGCAATAATAGGTTTGAACATGGTTTTCAATTTAGACTTGTTTATATATATGGCGGGACGGCTACAGTGCAGGCAATTTGGTGTCACGATATCTCAGTAGCATGGGTTCGAATCCTGGCGAGGAAAGAACAAAAAATTTGTGAAAGCAAATTTACAGATCTAACATTGTTGGTTTGATGTTTAGACGAGTTGTATTGCTTAATTTTTTGAGGGATGTATAAGTACCTAACCACATTCTTCTAGTTATACTTAGTAAAAAAATATTATTACATTTTTACGGCCGTTTGTTCACGATGTTTAAATATTCAGACTCTGTTGTAACTACTTTACTCTCAATTTCAAATATTTAGATCGTTCAGTGCTGTCTATTTGGTAATTTTACAGACGTTATCATGCGTATACATGTTATATCATCATAATTGTCGTTCCCGATACAGTTTTAGAATTGTGCTAGTTCACATCGCACATTATTATTTGTATTTAAAGCATATATATGAGCTCTCTGTTGTAATAAACCATATAACCTATGTCATGTTAACATTTTTTTAGAATGGTGCAAGCGTCTTTACTGATGTTCGGTTTGACTTTTTTTATTGTATAAAATTCAAGATTTAGTAAAAGTTTAATCTAACGAGACTCAAAGATGATTCATTTCACATCAGAATCTGACTGACGAAGGATATCTGTTTATCCGAAATATTTATAAATAATTACATTTATAGTTACCTTTTTTTGTATTTGGAGTTGTTGTGTACACTTTTTTAGGCGTTTATATAATTTATTTATTGTGTACATGTATCGTTACTCGTAACGATCCAGCGCCCTCGTGGGGAAAATCGTTGACTACTATACAGACGTTTTATATATATATATGTATATATATATTAAAGTAAAGAGATGAGTATTATTTTTTAACAAAATGTATGTTACATAATATGTTTCAGGAATTATTGTATGCACTAACTGATTGTCAAGAAAAAATAAATATAACATGATCTATTTGTATGCATTATACATTTATATATCAATGCATAATGTATGTGTTAATATGCAGTCAAATTGTAAAAGTGCTAATCCAGTTCTTGCATTTTACATGCTCTTACACTGGAGGAAATTACCCTAATAATAAACATTTTGGGGCTTTTTTTTCCTTAGTAATGATTTTCTTTGATGCTATTCAAAGGGAAATAATCCATACAATAATGGATTGTCTCCCTTATTTATATTATTCTCTCTCTCATGTGGATGTACTGACTATTCATTGTTCTATAACTTGATACCCTGATTTTTTTATCGTTATAAAAGAATCATTGAATTAATTGTATGAAATATTTAAAACCCAATAGGGTCCATGATTGGTTGAGAAAAGAATTTCTATTTCTTTTATTATACAACATAGATCTT
>NW_027268481.1:0-66112 GCF_963676685.1 Mytilus edulis | reverse complement strand
TCAAAAATAGAAAAGGGCCAAAAAGAGGGGTACCTGTAAAAAGCGAAACGAAATAAAAGCGGAACGAAACGAAACAATCTGAATTGAAAACATACTGATACTTTATGTATGAAATAAATTCAGCTTTGAGCGTTCCCTATAAGAACGTCGATCAAGAAAATCGCTTCGGTCGTAACTTTTAACGTTATGTTTTCATTTTTATCGGTTGTATGACGATCATAATTATTATATTGACTTGTATCAATGATTTAAGTTAATATTTTTTTGGTACGGTAGGAATATTGAATGCATGGTGTCCCAATTAAGGATGTGCTAGTCTACAATATGGGAGGTTTTTAATATATATATATATAATCTTATTTACGCTGAAATTAAGAGTACCAAGATCAAATATTAGTAGATTGGAGCCAAGATACTGTTACAAGGTATCTACAAAAACTCATCATAGATGGATACCAGGATATAAATTTTGCCGGTTTTTGCGTTTCGTCTACAAAAGACTTATCACTGACGCTCGAATCAAATTAAGTTAAGTATATAAACGTATACCATAAACATTATTTTCACGACCATTCATATTTATGTAATAGTTGCCGCTGTACTACATTAAGCGCCCATCTAGCATTCATATTTATGTAATAGTTGCCGCTGTACTACATTAAGCGCCCATCTATCCATTTGTAGGTGTCGCCATTTTGAAAATTGAAAATTCTTTTCAAAAGTTTATATCAGCGATAAATGGTAATCTTTTGGGGAATCCAATATATAGATAGTCACTTTTTTTTTTTACTTTGTTACTACCACGAGGGGCTTCGATAATGGTACATTAAAATATTCTGACCCCCAATATGATGAAAAAATAATATTCTGTGCCAGCAGAGAACAAAAGAAAAATTCTGAATCCAAATTTTCTCCATGCCTTATAGTGTTAAATTTTGAACCAGACAAGTAATTTGTTGATTAATAGCGATGAAAAACTTTAATAAAATTGTTAGCGCTTCGACAAAACAACCACACCCCACTTTTAAAGTTAAATGGTTGCTGCCTTATAGACAACGTTTGGACTGGTTATCATATACGTAGCTCCATTATGGGTCCTAAATCAACCACTGTTTTTAAATAGTAAATAAAAGGAAAGGGATTTTTTTTTGTATTAAGGGATATTATTGTTCCGTATTTGCATTTTGTTATTTGAGCATTTTTATGTTATCGTACGACAATCGACTTTGAGCAAACTAAAAGAACACATGTACATCCAGCCAAAATTGGGCGTGTAAAGAGAAGCCACACTGTCAGCTGCATGATGGATTTTTTTTCCATTTTTGGCCGTACACCAATGTTGCTCTCGAAAAACCAGTACAATGCAAAACGCTGAATTTTAAGTAAAGAATTCACCTACGGAACGCTGAAACTGAAATTTGAAAGTCAAGAAAAATAAGAACCGAAACAATTGAAGAGGTGTTTGGCCAAAGTGAAGTTAAAACATATCAAAATCCATCTATAAGGGCTACTTTGTCCTAGGGAGTTGAATCCTACGTTTCTTCGTAATTTGTATGTAAACAACCTATTATAAATTATCGATTTTTTGTTGCCAGTGACAAATATTTCATGAATGTTCCGGAACAAATTAGCAATAAATGCAACAGGGAGAGAGTGTGTAATGAAGACATATAAAACCTTTCAATTAGTTTGATTGAGGTCTGGAGCTAACGTATGGCAGTAACTAGCCTTATATATACTTAGTCCTTTGTTAATTTATTATCATTGTCGTTTTGATTAGTTTCTTTTGTTTCCTATTCTGACATATGACTTGTATTTCCTTTTCAAGTGCGTTTTACTGTTCGTATTACTGTGTGTTTTTCATTCAGTTTATTGGCTAGAGGTATAGGGGAGGGTTGTGATCTCACGAAACATGTTTAACCCCGCCGCATTTGTGCGCCTGTCCCAATTCAGGAGCCTCTGTCCTTTTAAGTCTTGTATGATTTAAATTTTAGTTCATTGTTATATTTCGGAGTTTAGTATGACGTCTATAATCACTGAACCAGTACACTTTTTTGTCTAGGGCCAGCTGAAGCACGCCTAGCACAACGTTCATTGCGACGCTATACATTAAGTATTCCTTCCGTATCATTTCTTGGAACTGAAATAAATCATAAAAGGCAATATATTATCGTCATGCAATCGATAAAAAAGAAAACAAAACGTTTAAAGTTGCATGTGACCGAAGCTCTTTTTCTGGATCTACCTTCATCAGGAACGTCAATAATACTATTTGGTTTACTGCGAGTTGGTCAGTTTTCACTGATACTTCTTAATGTTGTGCACTGAGAACACCAAATAGCTCTGAATTATTTATCTCAAACGCTAATCTTATATAAGAGATTTAAATGAACTTATTTGATTCCGGTGTAAATAAGTTTAATTAATTTTTATTTGATAGATGCACAACCTTAAAATTTCAGGATACTGTTATCCCATGTGATGTCTAATATGTTTCATAAAAAACCAACTTCTTCGTTTCATTATTTATTTTGTAATTAAAAATGATTTGATATATTTCGTGTTATTTATTTATAACTAAGAATGATTGTTATCAGAGCCGTGTTTACATCAGTGTGTACAGGTACCCCTCTTTTCGCCCCTTTACTATTTTTGATATTTTAATCAAAAATTTAAAAAAGTCAAACTTTCAGAAAGTGAAATAATCAAAATTGCACGTTAGGTTTAGTATTTTAAAAGTTTAATCAAATTCCTAAACTATCAAATTTATAAACGATATTTAGAATTTTTATATTTTAATAATTTGGTTAAAATTTCAAAATTTCAAAACTTTTACACAATTTGAAATTTTGATATTTTAAAACTTTGATCAAAATTCCAAAAGTCTAAAGTTTCAAAACTTTTTAAAACTTTGAATTGATAAGTGTTACACGGACCAAAAAGGTATGTAGATATAAAAAGATAACAGAATTAAAATGATGTACGCCAGACTCGAGTTTAGTCTACAAAAAAAGCATCAGTGACGATCGAATGAAAAAAGTTAAAGGGCGGCTTAAGGGACGACATCAAAAGATCGATGTAGGATAAAAAACTTAAATCAAATAGTTTGGGGGGGGGGGGGGGGGTCAACTTTGCTGCAAGTTTTGTTAATCTAAAATAGATTTTACATATATCCCTATTGGTCAATCAATTTTTACCAAATTAAGTTAAAAGGGGGGAGGTGTGGGGGTCAGAGAAAAACTAAATTAAGTTTTTTATCCTTCATTGAACTTTTGATGTCGTCCCTAATACATTACAAAGTTAAGGAATCTGTTCCTTGGGTAGACAATCCTTAGCTTTTCGAAAAGGTCAATGTTTATAATAGGACAGTGACTCAAAAAAGAAACAAAAGAGATACAACTCGAGGTTAGAATACCGTTAGTAATGATGACCGTACTTGAAAATCACATGTGAAGCTCTTTCTATCGTGTCCTGAATTTATAGATAACAAAAACGAAAATAAGCTTTCAGGAGTGAGTTTTAAAATAGGATTGCATGCAAGCAGTATTTTAGCGCACGAAATAGTAAATAGAAAGCATCTAACTGATACTCAGGAAAATAATACGCATTTGCATCATCACATATCTTAAACTTATAGTTGAATTTGAATGTCAAACGGCCTTCATTAAAGGTTTTGACTTGGGATTCATTGACATTTTATCCGGAATTTTTTAGAACGCAAACCGATAGTGTGCTTTTGAAATGTGATCTATAATCAGGGGTCGAATTTAAGCTTTTTTGTGTACTGGCCAGCCGGACCAGTGGACCGAAAACTCTACTGGTCCGGCTCCAAATCTACTGGTCCTGCAAAAATGACATTCATTTGACAATCACTAATAAAAAAATTGTACAGTTCATTAAATTCCGATTTACTATATAATTCAACCATACACGATCTTTTTCCCATGATTTTTGGTATTTGCGTTTCCTTTTGTCAATTTCATTTACTTTATTTCGATCTTCCTTTTGATTTTCACTTATTTTATTTTTTTTTGTCCGGCGGTTTAACTCCTTCCAAAAATTTCCACATTTTATATTGTTGTGAAGGACGCTCACTCGGGATATTAATTAACCTGATCAATTGTAATACCCCTCAGTACCGTGTAATTGATTTCAAAGGTAAATTGTTTTATGAGGCAATGCCAGAGAAAACCAGGCAGATCTTAGAAATTTTGTTCAACAACCTTTTTGAGATAAATATGTTTTTGTATTGTATGCACCTTGTTTTGTTGGGAAATGACATTTTTAAAAGTCATATTGGGTTATTATGTATAAAAAAATGAATTTGATTTTACAGTAAATTTGACTGCTTATATAGGGAAATAGGGGTATCAATTTCTCAACAAAAACAGCCTACAATATAACAATTGATATATATTCTTAAAGATGACCATGAATACAGCAGGAAATGATAATAACATCTCTGGTATCTGTTGATATGTAAATGTTCTAATGCAGTAAACTGTTGGGAAACAGCAGTTTGTTTTCGACTTTTTGGTGTTTAGACATACCAAAAGTGATGCTCTTCAATTTAAAAACCGATAAAGGTTGTAATCAGCTGTGTGGTAAAACAGTAGGGGGAAACAACTCTATTACTAAAATGGAAGCGCCATCTTGATGCTAGGAATGGTCTTTTTCTGTATACGAAAAGGTTGATTTAGCGGATCGTACATATCAGAATGACAAGTAAGTCAGCCACATAATATTTTAAGAACATGAGCTTGCGATCTATCTATATGACAATAATAATCGCACCGAAATAACTATCTAAATCAGACGATCAAAAAGTTGTGCTATAGAAAATTATTGAAAGGAAATCGCAAGGTACTTGCGATTTCAACTTTTTTCAAGAAAATGAAACAAATAGTTTAACTATTCATTTTTTTTACATAATATCCTGTATACATGGTGTTTAAAGTTCTACTACTCGATATTGGAAGACAAAAAATAAATCAAACAACAAAATAACGAGTTTGCAGTTGCATGTTGACATTGTTGTTGTTCTATTGATATGCTAATCAAACACCACGTCAGAAAATATTTACCACACAGTCATGACGAATCCAAGATATAGTTCCTACTTTAAGTGTTGGCAGAATGTAAGTGAATAACATCCTAAATTTAATATAATTTGCATTTCTTGATAAACATATAATATAAATAAGTATTTTTTTTTAAATGTACCATGTTTGTACTCTCAGTCATTGTTTAATTGTCTGGTCAGTTTTTAAATTGTTGTATTGCACATGGTAAGCATATTTGCTCATTTTATAAAGGAAACCATAGATGTGGTAGGGTTGCCAATGAGACACCTCTCCACAATGACACATAAATTATAACATTTCTACATGTATATATGTCAATATATAGTATTGTACAGCCTACAACAATGACCAAAGCCCATACAGCAGTCAGCTATAAAAGGCAGAAAAATGACAAATGTATAACAATTCAAGTGAGAAAACTAAATAACTTATGTAACAGAAAAAGCAAAACAACAAATATGTAACACATCAACAAATGACAATCAATGAATTGCAGACCCCTGACTTGGTAATCAGCTCGTTGATTGTGGCCATTATCAGGCAGAAGCAGAAGGGAAAGACACATATACATGTACATACAGAATGTGGCGGGGTTAAACATGTTAGCTAGATACCAACCCTCCCCTAACCTGGGACAGTGGTGTTACAATACAGCATTTATAAGAAGGAACTATAAAAAACTTGTTGAAAAAGGCCTAAATAAGTTAATAAGTATTCTTTATTTGAAGTCAGGTTGCATTCAGTGATATTGTTGGCTTTTTCAAAACTACCTCTATCCTTTTTTATTGGGAAAATATGCGAAATTTACATCAAATTGGGAAATTTATAATAAACCATGAATTTGACTGAAACTTCAAATTACAGACCCCTTTTCAGGATCAGTCAAATCCTGCTTTGAAATAAGACCCCTTTTGTCAGTAATCATAAATGATACATAAATAGACCCTCATATCTGCACGTATGGTCATATTAGGCATGAAAAATGTATTAACAAGTGTCTTTCAGTTTGTATTCATGCACAATTACTACTATATATGACTGCACTGTTTGAGAAAAAAGTTGTCTTTTTGGGAATAATTTTAAGCCATTTTTTTCAAATTGGGAATCTTCTCCAGGGGAAAAAGCCTTTCTTCTCCACTAATTTAAGGCAAACAATATCACTGGGCATTATGCTTATATATACATGTATATAAATATTTAATAATAACAAGGACCATAAGCTCTTAATTAAAGCTCTTTAAAGGATTATGTACCCTTTTGCTAAACATTGAAATTTCCAAGCCTTTGTACTCTAATATTTGACCATTCTATGCTATATAGATAGAGCATTAATGCATGCCATGATTTCTTTTATAGTACAAGTTTATAAATCAAAATACTGGTTACAACAAATGTAAATATGAACCAATTCAAGTACATCTTCTAATGTGCCCTCTACTTTCAGAGTGACTCACCAGGTTTTTTGGAATGTAAAGGTTATTCAGTATATATAAAAAAAAGAAGATGTGGTACATGTATGATTGCCAATAAGACAACTCTCCTCAAAAGACCAAAATGACACAGAAATTAACAACTAAAGGTCACTGTACAGCCTTCAACAATGAGCAAAGCCCATATGGCATAGTCAGCTATAAAAGGCCTTGAAATGACAATGTAAAAAACTCAATCAAAAAAACTAATGGCCTTATTTATTTTAAAAAATGAACGAAAAACAAATACATGTATGCAACACATAAACGCACGACAACCACTTAATACAGGCTCCTGACTTGGGACAGGCACATACATACATATAGTGGCTGGGTCAAACATGTTAGCAGGATCCCAACCTTTTTGTAAATAACAAATTAATCATTGCATCCCATTATCCCATTTTGTATTTTATGCAATAAAACATTAAATAATATAGCTGCTTTGAAAGGAGTTTCCCCTTGGGTTACATGATCTTACATGTATGAGTGCAAAATGAAACATCTCTTATATTGATTATCTTTGCTGTTTTGACATGTTTGATATTATTGCACTAAGAAAATTCCCCCTTTTTTTTCTTCAAACCTTTAGATGTTCAGCGTTG
Source organism: Mytilus edulis (assembly GCF_963676685.1). Lineage (NCBI taxonomy): Eukaryota > Metazoa > Mollusca > Bivalvia > Mytilida > Mytilidae > Mytilus > Mytilus edulis. The sequence continues at coordinate 58,954 of NW_027268481.1, read as the reverse complement.
TAGATGCTGTTCAGTTTGCAGAGGTATTTGAAATGGAAAAAAGAGATATATATGAACATACATTGACTGCTTTGAACTTAAGGTGTAAGTACATTGTATATATATGATATAATTATTAGATAATCAGCTTATCAGTGAATGTAAAAACATTTATTAGAGTTCAATATTTCAGTTAAAGTCACATTTTTTTTAAATTTGTGTATAAAGCAAGGCAAATGTAAAAGATAGTTTGTTGATAGTCATGATAGTACATTACTCATCTTACAATATCATACTTCTAGAAAATCACAATTTTATTTGACTGTTTTCCCCTGTTGAATATACAATTGATATTAAAATTAATCATCATTAACACAAGAAAATTGTATCTTTAGAGGCAGATTTAGGGGGCAGTGGGCTGAACCTCCCCCCTTTTTTGTGCGAAAAATTTGGTTGATTATATAGGGAATCACTGAAGCATGACTAGAGTGGGCCCCCTCTGATGACTATTTATGTATATGCTTATGATCTTTATATAATAACATACTGTTACACATTTTGTTTTATTCTTGATTTATATTATCCTATTATCTATATGATTCTTCTCTTTTGTAGGTAAAAATGAGTTACATGTGCCAAAAAATATGTTGAAAATTTGAAAACTGTTAACAAGAGCATCAACAAATAGAAAAAAGAATAATACCAGGTCTAGACTTTTGTGGCTGCATGCAATTATTTCTAAAATACCAGGAAAAAAGATGTAGCTGCACAGCAGACACCCCAGATCATAAAATTGCATGTAAAAAAGGAAAGCATTCCTTTTCATAGAATCAAAGAATATTTTTAACCAAGTCGAGATGTTATTAGACATGTTATTATATATATACTATATATTAGTATTTACAAATATAAGAAGTATGTGTGACTATGTCATGTGACATGTATGCTGAGAATATTTTAATGTCACAAAGTTATGAAATGGATAAATGAAATATTGTCAACCATTTAAATAAAACAGACAAGCTCACATAAAAATCAACAGCCTATGTGAAAGTTTAACTTCAAAGTTAATAAAATTGTTTAGATTTAACATACCATATATCCAAAAGTACAGAATTGCCTTTGTCAGAAATTTTGTATGTTTAATAGAATGATAGTTGTAGCTTTTATTTTCTTGGAACTGTTTCAATATAAAATAGGGAGATGTGGTATGATTGCCAATGAGACAAATTTCCACCAGAGACCAAAGTAAATGTTAGAAAATACAAGTCACAGTTATGTTTGACATTGTGTAGCAATATATGAAAGACACAAAGATTACAGAGTGTAAAATAATTCAAACAAGATAACCAACTATCAATGATTCCTCTTAAACCAGCCAACTCACTGAAACTATACATAAAAGCCAATTAAAGTCATATTCACAATAGGTACTATTTTGGGTCAACAGGGAATTCAAAATACCATCAAAGGCAATGAAAGTCAACATGAAAACTCAATAGCTATAGTAATTAATTTTCATCTACACTGTTACTTTTGCATGGGTACAAATCAAGTACTGTAAAATACAGATACATGTACCTAAATATTACAATAATTTAAAGTAACACAATAGTACTGAAAATTAAAAGTAGAACTACAGATTTTTTGTACAAGAATAGTACCTATGCAAAAGTAGCTGTGTAGGTTTAATACACATGGTTTCAGTTTTAAAGAATATATGAAATGGAATCAAATCTTACAGGAATATTCAGGCTGCCCAACACTTGAAAATTTGTTCTCTGCTTTGCAACATTGCAAAGATTTAACCTGATGATAAAAATTTGGAAATTGAGCTACAAAATGCATATCATACATAAAGTATTATTTGTGACTTCATATTTGAAAGAGTTCATCAAAATGATAGCAATAATTAATGGAACTAAATTACTGCTACCTTATTGAATTTGTTATCCTTGATTTTGTGTATTTGTATGCAATATGCTATGCCCCAGCAGAGACATATATTCCATTAAAAAGTAGTTAGCTGGTTTGTATTCTGTAATTATTGGAACACAAAAATATAAAAGAATGAGTCGACAGGAAATAAAGCAAAGTGGGGAATACAGTTTAACAAACTATGTTGATAGTGCTCCTAACATGCATCTGCCTGCTGAGATAACACAATTGAAATCCATGCCAAGAAAAACAACAAATAATTCGACTGCCTATTTCCTCAAATAAAAAAAATAGACACAATGAACCCAGTGAAATCATTAGCAGATCCAGGGAGTTTTCCTGTGCTCGGAATTCCTTTTCAAAATGACTGGATCCTCGCCTGGAATATATCACAGGTTGTGGTCAAAAGATAATGCTATCTTGTTTATTAAATATTTTAAACATGCAAGAAGAATAGATGGTACAGTCTGTGTTTTAGTTAGATGTCTTAGATGTATTTCTATTTGTATCCATCTGATGATTTGAGTCTTTTCAAACTGATTTTAATGGTTTGTTCTTATATTGGAATATTCTACCATAGCCAAGGTTAGGGGAAGGTAGGCGCCTATGTTTCATATTTGTTTTTCGTTCATTATTTTGTACATTACAGTGGCGGATCCATGATTTTTCACAAGTGGGGGCCCACTGACTGACATAAGAGGGAGTCACGCTTCAGTGATTCCCTATATAAGCAACCCATAGGCGGATCGGGGACCTATATATAGTTGTTAATTTCTTTTTCATATTGGTATCTTGTGGAGAGTTGTCTCATTGACAACCATTCCACTTAACTTTGTGTTTGTCAAGCCTACCTTTTGTATCAAAAGCGAGAAAGCGATCCTACATTTCGTCGTCGGCGGTGCTATGTCCACAAATGTTCACTCTTTGGTTAAAGTTTGTGGAATTTTAATAACTTTCTGAAACTGTTTTCGATTTCTACCAAACTTTGAAGGAAGCTTGTTTATGATGTAAAGAAAGTAACCATCCAGAATTAAATTTTGAAAAAAAGGGTAATCCGTATTTTACTTATAATTAAATGGACTTAGTTTTTCTGCCAGTTATCATTTCATTCACTCTGGATTTTTATGCCCTACCTACTATAGTAGAGGGGCATTATGTTTTCTGATCTATGCGTTCGTCCATCTGTCCGTCTGTTCCGCTTCAGGTTAAAGTTTTTGGTCAAGGTAGTTTTTTTATGAAGTTGAAGTCCTATCAATTTGAAACTTAGTATACATGTCCCACATAATATGATCTTTCTAATTTTAATGCCAAATTATAGTTTTTACCCCAAATTTCACAGTCCATTGGACATAGAAAATGATAGTGCGGATGGGGCATCCGTGTACTGGGGACACATTCTTGTTTTTTTAATTTTTTAATAACACTTAACTTACTATCCTGGATTTGTACATAACTAGGATAGAATCTAGATTATAGGATATTTTATGATAATTTATTTCCTGTTTTTCCGTATATTAATCACTTTTAAATGGACTTTTTTTCACATGACATACAGTGTGCATTAAAAGTTTTTTTATTAGATTCATCAAGGATTTGTATAGTATACAAATCCTTGGATTCATATTCCTATATGGATTTTGACCACACATTGACAATCAAAATATATTATACAGTATATATAAAAGACTGCGATTTTTTTTTTATCTTTTTTCCTTATATTTTCAGGGGCGGATTCAGGAATTTTCGAAAGGGGGGTGCTAACCCAGGGCACCCAGGGCAAGGGGGGGTGCAAAACATATGTCCCGATACAAATGCATTGATCGGCAAAAATAAAGGGGGGGGGGTGCGCACCCCCGGAACCCCCCCCCCCCCCCCCCCATGGATCCGCCACTGTATTTTGTAGAGCCTACTACATTTGAAAATACCTGTACCAAGTCAGGAATATGACAGTTCTTGTCCATTCGTTTTTGATGTGTTTTGTTAATTGATTTTGCCATATGGACTTTCCGAATTGATTTTCTTCTAAGTTCAGTATTTTTGTGATTTTACTTTCTACTACATTTTGTGCTTACACTCTTTTACAACAAAAGTAGGCGAGACACTGGGTTCCGCGTAACCCTTACGATTTTTCTATAAACTCTTTAATAAAAGATCATAATATATTTTAATGATAAGATGAAAAGAAAATGATTTCACATTTCACATTGACAAATACAGAGTTGTCCAAAAAAGTATAGAAAAATCAGAAAACTGGAATAAAATATACTAGTTGTCTATGGCATTGTCATAAGCACATTACTAACAAGCCGCTTTTGTTATAAATAGCTAAATTTGCATTCATATTTTAGAACAAGAAAAGTCTATAAAAGATGAAAATGACACAAATTAAATAATCATCACTGACTCAAGAGTAACAAAGTTAAGAACCATCGAACACTTCAAATAATACAACGGCCTGGTGACATATGTGCACGCGTAAAGGTGCATTGCAGGTAGAATGCAAATTACCTGTCACTAGATTCGAATCGTTATTGAGAATCGTTTATAATCTTCAAAAATGTGTGCACAACAGAACAAATAAATTGAAGGTTGCCATTTTATAATCATATATATATATATATCATGAGTCGGACAAGCGCATGGATGTAATTAATACGCGTTAGTTTGTAATCAAACTGTGTATTGACCTTTTAATTTTTAGAATAATAGAGTTCAAATATATCAATATTCATGTTGTAAGTTATTGTCATTTTGACGTAAACGTTTTTAAACCAATGGCACGATACGATTTATTTTTCGATTATCTCTGATATTTACTCATTTCATATGGTAAAGTCCCAACAGATTCGAATAAGATCTTCCCAGCATATTAGCATTGGTTTCCCTCCCCCTTACTTATATTCCCCTGGGTAAAATGAACTTCTGTTGTATATTTTTATACATAATTGACCATTTTGTAACGATTTAACAAAAGTATATAACTTTGTGGTGTTGGGAAACTTATTTCCCTCATCAAGAGATTGTTGCATACATGTACGGGTGATCTATTCCTAGACACATTGGTTTAATAAAGGCAGTTACAAATTCTGTACGGGAATGAGGATTATTTATAAGACTGAAATTATTTTATTATTTGCTGGAAATGTGGAATATGAGGAATTTAAAGCCATCCGTGAGTAGTTTTGATGATTCAGCTGGAAATTATACAGTTTGCTCCCACCTCAAAACAGTACATGGTATATCATGGACACCAAACATTTTGCCAAAGGCAAAGAAAGATCTAAATGCCATAATTTTGGGCATCTTGAAAACTGGAAAGGCGGATCACTTTGAAGCAGATGATAGTTATAGTGTATAAAAGAATTCTTTGCGACAGTTATACCAGCTGGAACAGGTAATAGTTTAAATTATGGAAGTTTGAAATTACTTCTGGAATAAATTGATACAAAAAGGTATCAATCAAAGCTGGGACTACATTTTTGTATTATACTAGTATAAAAAAAGTCCCAGATCAAAAGCATTCAGAAGATTAAATGAATTTTACTAAACATACTTTTCAAAATGTATTTATTAAATTGAATTAAAATCAAATTATTGTGTGAATTTTCTAGACACATTGTTGTTTGATGCTGCTTTATTTTGAAAACTAGAATTCATTTACCAATTACAATTTTTTCCCAACTGACAATCATAAGGGCCTGTTTAATAATCTCAATAAATCCCCCCTTCCCCCATATTTTTAGTTACAATGTGAAATTATTATCTGCAAATTTATGATCTGTGCTGAAAGCAATTTTATTCTTCATGTTCAAACATTATTCATTTGTTATTTGAATAGGATAATAATATAGAATAAAAAAAAATAAAACTATCAGACTCAAAAGTTACAAAAAAAAGATGATGTGGTATGATCATGATGATTGCCAATGAGAAAATCACATGTACAACTACATGTATCCTCCATATACACAACAGACCATGTCACCTTATTTATTATGTTTATCATGTTTATCATTAATACATTTGTATGTACATGTAATGTACATGTATGTACATTTTTTGTACATTTACCAAAATGAATGTACATCATGTACATGTAAGCAACTACACATGAATACATTTGTATATATACATGTAGAATAGATACATGTATAAAAAGATGTGGTATGAGTGTCAATGATACAACTCTCCATCCAAGTCACAATTTATAAAAGAAAAGACAATCCTACAGTTATCAGGATAGTCATATATGTTTATGTCCAATATACATGTAAACAGTAGGCTTAATTTGTTAAAAAGCAGGAGCAAATTGTTGCTTTTTAGCTCACCTGGCCCAAAGGGCCAAGTGAGCTTTTCTCAGCACTTGGCATCCGGCGTCCGTCGTCCGTCGTCTGTCGTCCGTCGTCCGTCGTCGTCTGGCGTCGTTAACTTTTACAAAAATCTTCTCCTCTGAAACTACTGGGCCAAATTTAACCAAACTTGGCCACAATCATCATTGGGGTATCTAGTTTAAAAAATGTGTCCGGTGACCCGGTCAACCAACCAAGATGGCCGCCATGGCTAAAAATAGAACATAGGGGTAAAATGCAGTTTTTGGCTTATAACTCAAAAACCAAAGCATTTAGAGCAAATCTGACAGGGGTAAAATTGTTTATCAGGTCAAGATCTATCTGCCCTGAAATTTTCAGATGAATCGGACAACCCGTTGTTGGGTTGCTGCCCCTGAATTGGTAATTTTAAGGAAATTTTACTGTTTTTGGTTATTATCTTGAATATTATTATAGATAGAGATAAACTGTAAACAGCAATAATGTTCAGCAAAGTAAGATTTACAAATAAGTCAACCTGACCCAAATGGTCAGTTGACCCCTTTAGGAGTTATTGCCCTTTATAGTCAATTTTTAACCATTTTTCGTAAATCTTAGTTATCTTTTAGAAAAATCTTCTCCTCTGAAACTACTGGGCCAAATTAAACCAAACTTGGCCACAATCATCATTGGGGTATTTGTTTAAAAAATGTGTCCGGTGACCCGGCCAACTAACCAAGATGGCCACCACGGCTAAAAATAGAACATAGGGGTAAAATGCAGTTTTTGGCTTATAACTCAAAAACTAAAGCATTTAGAGCAAATCTGACATGGGGGTAAAATTGTTTATAGGGTCAAGATCTATCTGCCCTGAAATTTTCAGATGAATCGGACAACCTGATGTTGGGTTGCTGCCCCTGAATTGGTAATTTTAAGGAAATTTTGCTGTTCTTGGTTATTATCTTGAACATTATTATAGATAGAGATAAACTGTAAACAGCAATAATGTTAAGCAAAGTAAGATTAACAAATAAGTCTACATGACCGAAAGGGTCAGTTGACCCCTTAAGGAGTTATTGCCCTTTATAGTCAATTTTTTACCATTTTTCGTAAATTTTAGTAATCTTTTACAAAAATCTTCTCCTCTGAAACTACTGGGCTAAATTAATCCAAACTTGGCCACAATCATCTTTGTGGTATGTAGTTTAAAAAATGTGTCCGGTGACCCGGCCATCCAACCAAGATGGCTGCCACGGCTAAATATAGGACATAGGGGTAAAATGCAGTTTTTGGCTTATAACTCAAAAATCAAAGCATTTAGAGCAAATCTGACGGAGTGAAATTGTTTATCATGTCAAGATCTATCAGCCCTCAAATTTTCAGATGGATCCGACAACCGGTTGTTGGGTTGCTGCCCCATAATTGGTAATTTTAAGAAAATTTTGACGTTTTTTGTTATTATCTTGAAATATTATTATAGATAGAGATAAACTGTAAACAGCAATAATGTACAGCAAAGTAAGACCTAAAGATAAGTCACGCATGACAAAAATGGTCAGTTGACCCCCTAAGAAGTTATTGTCCTTTATAGTCAATTTTCAACAATTTTCATAAAATTTGTAAATTTTTACTAACATTTTCCACTGAAACTACTGGGCCAAGATCATTATAGATAGAGATAATTGTAAGGAGCAAGAATGTTCAGTAAAGTAAGATGTACAAACACATCACCATCACCTAAACACAATTTTGTCATGAATCCATCTGCTTCCTTTGTTTAATATTCACATATACCAAGGTGAGCGACACAGGCTCTTTAGAGCCTCTAGTTTGTTATTATCTTGAATATTATTAGCTCACCTGGCCCGAAGGGCCAAGTGAGCTTTTCCCATCACTTTGCGTCCGGCGTCCGTCGTCCGTCGTCCGTCGTCGTCGTCCGTCGTCGTTAACTTTTACAAAAATCTTCTCCTCTGAAACTACTGGGCCAAATTACATTAAACTTGGCCACAATCATCATTGGGGTAACTAGTTTAAAAAATGTGTGGCGTGACCCGGCCAACCAACCAAGATGGCCGCCATGGCTAAAAATAGAACATAGGGGTAAAATGCAGTTTTTTGGTTATAACTCAAAAACCAAAGCATTTAGAGCAAATCTGACAGGAGTAAAATTGTTTATCAGGTCAAGATCTATCTGCCCTGAAATTTTCAGATGAATCGGACAACCCGTTGTTGGGTTGCTGCCCCTGAATTGATAATTTTAAGGAAATTTTGCTGTTTTTGGTTATTATCTTGAATATTATTATAGATAGAGATAAACTGTAAACAGCAATAATGTTCAGCAAAGTAAGATCTACAAATAAGTCGACAAGACCAAAATGGTCAGTTGACCACTTTAGGAGTTATTGCCCTTTTTAGTCCATTTTTAACCATTTTTCGTAAATCTTAGTTATCTTTTACAAAAATCTTCTCCTCTGAAACTACTGGGACAAATTAATCCAAACTTGGCCACAATCATCATTGGAGTATCTAGTTTAAAAAATGTGTGGCGTGACCCGGCCAACCAACCAAGATGGCCGCCATGGCTAAAAATAGAACATAGGGGTAAAATGCAGTTTTTGGCTTATAACTCAAAAACCAAAGCATTTAGAGCAAATCTGTCATGGGGTAAAATTGTTCATCAGGTCAAGATCTATCTGCCCTGAAATTTTCAGATGAATCGAACAACCCGTTGTTGGGTTGCTGCCCCTGAATTGATAATTTTAAGGAAATTTTGCTGTTTTTGGTTATTATCTTGAATATTATTATAGATAGAGATAAACTGTAAACAGCAATAATGTTCAGCAAAGTAAGATCTACAAATAAGTCAACATGACCAAAATGGTCAGTTGACCGCTTTAGGAGTTATTGCCCTTTTTAGTCCATTTTTAACCATTTTTCGTAAATCTTAGTTATCTTTTACAAAAATCTTCTCCTCTGAAACTACGGGGACAAATTAATCCAAACTTGGCCACAATCATCATTGGAGTATCTAGTTTAAAAAATGTGTGGCGTGACCCGGCCAACCAACCAAGATGGCTGCCATGGCTAAAAATAGAACATAGGGGTAAAATGCAGTTTTTGGCTTATAACTCAAAAACCAAAGCATTTAGAGCAAATCTGTCATGGGGGTAAAATTGTTCATCAGGTCAAGATCTATCTGCCCTGAAATTTTCAGATGAATCGAACAACCCGTTGTTGGGTTGCTGCCCCTGAATTGATAATTTTAAGGAAATTTTGCTATTTTTGGTTATTATCTTGAATATTATTATAGATAGAGATAAACTGTAAACAGCAATAATGTTCAGCAAAGTAAGATCTACAAATAAGTCAACATGACCAAAATGGTCAGTTGACCGCTTTAGGAGTTATTGCCCTTTATAGTCTATTTTTAACCATTTTTCGTAAATCTTAGTAATCTTTTAGAAAAATCTTCTTCTCTGAAACTACTGGGCCAAATTTAACCAAACTTGGCCATAATCATCATTGGGGTATATAGTTTAAAAAATGTGTCCGGTGACCCGGCCAACCAACCAAGATGGCCGCCATGGCTAAAAATAGAACATAGGGGTAAAATGCAGTTTTTGGCTTATAACTCAAAAACCAAAGCATTAAGAGCAAATCTGACAGGAAGTAAAATTGTTGATCAGGTGAAGATCTATCTGCCCTGGAATTTTCAGATGAATCGGATAATCGGTTGTTAGGTTGCTGCCCCTGAATTGGTAATTTTGAGGAAATTTTGCTGTTTTTTTTTTTGTTATCTTGAATATTATTATAGATAGAGATAAACTGTAAACAGCAATAATGTACAGCAAAGTAAGAACTAAAAATAAGTCACTATGACCAAAATAGTCAATTGACCCCCTAAGGAGTTATTGCCCTTCATAGTCAATTTTTAACAATTTTCTTAAAATTTGAAGATTTTTAATAACATTTTCCACAGAAAGTACTGTTATAGGTAGAGATAATTGTAAGCAGCAAGAATGATTAGTAAAGTAAGATCTACAAACACATCACCATCACCAAAACACAATTTTGTCATGAATCCATCTGTGTCCATTGTTTAATATTCACATAGACCAAGGTGAGCGACACAGGCTCTTTAGAGCCTCTAGTTCTTAAATGTAGCATGTTTTTGTCAATAGTTACTCAGCTGCAAGGTTTATCTATACCATTACATCATATTTGAATCGTAACGGTGCACTGGAATTGTCTAAGAGCTGTGAAAATAGCCGTTGAAAAATTCGGGATGATAATCGTAACTCTATGGTATTTTTCTTCTTTGATAATCATAATTTTCTTTATATGATAATAGTAACTGAAACATAATAAATGTGTCTTTCAGCATTTCAATGGTATTTTGTGTGTTAAAAATGTAAATGCCCAGTTAAACGATGACATTAACGTATATAAAAATAAATGAAGAAACTTACAGGTTAATATCTAGGATAAATTTACCTATATATCTCTAATGGATGAGAAAAAGGATGGATTAGCTATATCCCATATTCCAAAAGTGCAATCATTTCAATTCATTGCTCAAAATGAAAGTCACGTATACCACATTTTCAAATGTCAAAAAAGATATATGCCTGTTTCATTGATTTCAGGAAGGCATTTGATACTATTAATAGAGATGCCCTCTTTTACAAATTGTCTTATTACAACATAGATGGTCCCTTTTTTTAGTATAATGAAAGATATGTATAAAGAGGTTTTGTACTTGGTAAAGATCTCGGAAGGTATCACTGATTTTTTTAATTCCTCAGTTGGGGTAAAACAAGGATGTATTTTAAGCCCTACATTATTTTCTTTATATACTAATGATTTACCATCTATTTTTTACTCAACACGTGAACCACCCAAGTTAAATGATAATGATATATCATATCTGTTATACGCTGATGATTTAGTTCTTATCAATAAATTCAGCCGTCCATATTTTTCCTTTGGATTCACTTTTTTCTATTTTATACTGATATATGATTTTAAAAATTAAATTCAAATGTTTTGATCAAATTCCCATGTATTTTAGGACGTTTCTTTAAACAGTGTGGATGGTAAAGGATCTACAATAGTTACCAGTTTATTGTTACTATTGTTTATTGTCACTTTTGTTTTTTGTTACTTTTGTTTATTGTTACTTTTGTTTATTGTTACTTTTATTTTTTGTTTTTATTAGCCTTACCTATAGTCTTACGAAGCATTTGACAGACGAAAAAAAACCCACAAATATGTATATTGATAAATTACATCAAAGGGCCAAACATGTAGATTATCACAGTCGGAACTGGTTTAATTACAAAGATTTTTATAGATTTTAAAACAAATATTTTGTGCTTCAGAAAAATGCATGAAAATTAGGAAAGGCTAATTTATGGTTTCATTTAATAGAAAAGTACTAATTATATGGCAAGTATGCAAATACAAAAATGTTCCTTGTTTAGTACCTTCAATATTTTTCTCTACAATATCTTCCATGCATATGTATGCAGCATACTTTTCACATACCGAGTATTTATGAATTTTTAATAAGTTTGTTTCTAATTTTGCGGAATATGCGTTATTTTATTCTCATCTTTGCAGTCATTCTTTGAATAAGTATTTCTTGTAAGAAAATTTAAAGCTACATCAATTTTATTTTTTGATTTTCGGGCTTTTGGCCAAACTATAAAAGAACACAAATCCATGCTTGTCAATGAACTCCACGTTACTTAATTTCATAATACACAAAGAATCCCATTTAGGGCCAAACATTCTCTAGTCTTATATAGCATTAAATGTTTTAAGGATGTCATATTATCATAATTCAAAATTGAATTTGTGTTGTTTATAGTTTATATCTGAGATACTGAAATTTCAGTGACAGTCATGAAGTAGCTAATATGAATAAGAAGATGTGGTATGTTTGCCAATGAGACAACTTTCCACAAGAGACCAACATGACTCAGAAATTAACAAATATAGGTCACCGTACGGTCTTCAACAATGAACAAAGCCCATACCGCATAGTCAGCTATAAAATAAATGACACTGTAAAACACTTTTCAAAGTTATCTCTTGTTCATTATAACTTTTAAGTTGTGATATCATCCATGAAAAATGATCGAAGTGACATGAAAACTGTAGCCACTAATTTCTCGTCAAACGGTTTTTGACGAATACTAAATGTCTTTCCTACTTCGTTATGGCATAATAGGGTATGTTCTAGAATTAAATCAGCAGTGGCTTCCCGGGGGCAGAAATAGCACATATAACCACCTACAATAAAATAATTTAAACAATATTAACTATATTTACTATTTACTTCAGGATAAATTATTTTTTGTTTACTGTCTTAATCAGAAATCTGATGTAAGGTGACACATGCGTGTCGCCTGACAATTATTGTCATGTATCATAATTTCCATCGCTCATTCACATATTTTGTGGCATACCTAGTTCAATAAATTTCTGTATATTAACAAAGTTCGTGTTTTCCCATTTCCAAATTTCTTGAAGCTTGTTCACCCTTCCAATTTTATAATATACTAGTATGTAGCTGTTTTCATAAGAACAATTAATTATATATGCATAAAAAGAAATGTCATAAGATGTTGGGACGTTTCGTAAATAATTCATCGCCATAATTTCATAATATGCTATCAGATATACGTTTTTAGTGTCAATATCAATAAAACAGTTTCCAGTTACGATTATCTTTTTTATTTTTAAATACCATAATTACGATTATCTTTTTTCCGAGTTACAATTATCATCCCGAATTTTTCAACGGCTATTTTCAAAGCGCTTAGACGATTCCAGTGCACCGTTACGATTCAAATATGATGAAATGGTATAGATAAACCTTGCAGCTGAGTAACTATTGACAAAAACATGCTACATTTAAGAAAAATGAGTGTAAAGATTTTACCTATATCTACCGTCGCCATATTGGGATAATCGTAATTGCAGTTACGATTATCTCTTTAATACCAGTGTTGTATATTACATATAAACAAAAGATAATGCTTTTGCAAATTACACAAAACAAGGAAGAAAATAAATTGATAACATCTATTAGAAAATGAGAATTTAACGACAGTTTGATCATATCATGTTTTACTAGTAATCATCTTTTCTAAGTGTTTTATACTTATATTCTTGTTTGCTAATAGCTTTTTAAAATAGTATTTTTATTTGTAAGGCATGAGCTGTTTTATTACTGACTGATTTGGCCCTCATGGAATTTGATGATAAATTATTGCATTGGTGTTTTGGATAGCTTACTTGTAGCATAGCGGGGATGATATATCTGACTTGGTACCTCGGGAGGAAGTTTTTTTCACACTTAATTTTATTTATAAAAATGTAAAAATGTATAGGTAGTGACAGTTATTCTAAGTACCTTTTCTACTACCTATTTCTTAGAAAGGAGAAATCATTAGAATCAATTTGTATTTTTGAACATTATTTGTAGGAATTATAAGTTCCTTTATTTTATTTTGAAATACAAGCTGTAATTTCTTACATTTAAACTTTATAAGCAATATTTTTTTTGCAGTTCTCTCCGCTTTTTCTCATCACTTGGCGACCCGCGTCCGTCATCTGTCGTCCGTCGTCTTTAACTTTTACCAAAATCTTCTCCTCTGAAACTATTGGGCCAAATTTAACCAAATTTGGCCACAATCATCATTGGGGTCTCTAGATTTAAAAAATGTGTCTGGTGACCCGGCCAACCAACCAAGATGGCCGCCATGGCTAAAAATAGAACATAGGGGTTAAATGCAGTTTTTGGCTTATAACTCAAAAACCAAAGCATTTAGAGCAAATCTGACATGGGGTACAATTGTTTAACAGGTCAAACAATTGTTTAACAGGTCAAGATCTATCTGCCCTGAAATTTTCAGATGAATCGGACAACCCGTTGTTAGGTTGCTGCCCCTGAATTGGAAATTTTGCTGTTTTTGGTTATTATCTTAAATATTATTATAGATAGAGATAAACTATAAACAGCAATAATGTTCAGCAAAGTAAGATTTACAAATAAGTCAACATGACCAAAATGGTCAGTTGACCTCTTTAGGAGTTATTGCCCTTTATAGTCAATTTTTAACCATTTTTCGTAAATCTTAGTAATCTTTTAGAAAAATTTTATCTTCTGAAACTACTGGGCCAATTTAAACCAAACTTGGCCACAATCATCAATGGGATATCTTGTTTAAAAAATGTGTCCAGTGACTGGGCCAACCAACCAAGATGGCTGCTATGGCTAAAAATAAAACATAGGGGTAAAATGCAGTTTTTGGCTTATAACTCAAAAACCAAAGCATTTAGAGCAAAGTTGACAGGAGGTGAAATTGTTTATCAGGTGAAGATCTGTCTGCCCTAGAATTTTCAGATGAATCGGATAACCGGTTGTTAGGTTGCTGCCCCTGAATTGGTAATTTTCAAGGAAATTTTTTTGTTATTGTCGAGCCTGCAACTTTTGTTGCAGAAAGCTCGACATAGGGATAGTGATCCGGTGGCGACGGCGGCGGTGTTAGCTAACTTCTTAAAAGCTTTATATTTTAGAAGGTGGAAGACCTGGATGCTTCATACTTTGTATATAGATGCCTCATGTTACGAAGTTTCCGTCAGTCACATGTCCAATGTCCTTGACCTCATTTTCATGGTTCAGTGACCACTTGAAAAAAAAGTGAATTCTCTCTTATTATAAGTAATAGGATAACTATAATTCATATGTGCGTACCTTGCAAGGTCCTAATGTCTGTCAGACAGTTTTCACTTGACCTCGACCTCATTTCATGGATCAGTGAACAAGGTTAAGTTTTGGTGGTCAAGTCCATATCTCAGATACTATAAGCAATAGGGCTAGTATATTCGGTGTATGGAAGGACTGTAAGGTGTACATGTCCAACTGGCAAGTGTCATTTGATCTTGACCTCATTTTCATGGTTCAGTGGTTATAGTTAAATTTTTGTGTTTTGGTCTGTTTTTCTCATATTATATGCAATAGGTCTACTATATTTGTTGTATAGAATGATTGTAAGGTGTACATGTCTAGCGGGCAGATGTCATGTGACCTTGACCTCATTTTCATGGTTCAGTGGTCAATGTTAAGTTTTTGAGTTTTGGTCTTTTTATCTAATACTATATGCTATAGGTCAACTATATTTGGTGTATGGAAATATTTTATGATCTTTATGTCAGTTGCGCAGGTTTTATTTGACTGTGACCTCATTTTCACGGTTCATTGCATTGTGTTAAGTTTTTGTGTTTTGGTCTATTTTTATAAGTAATAGGTCAACTATATATGTTGTATAGAAGCATTGTTAGCTGTACATGTCTGCCTGGCATGGTTCATCTGACCTTGACCTCATTTTCAAGGTTCATTGGTCTTTGTTGAGTTATCTTGGTTAATGTTAAGTTTATGTGACAGTAATTGTTATAAAGCTTAATTTTATACTTAGGACTATCAACATAATATCAATGATTAGTATAGAAGGCGAGACATTTCAGCGTGTGCACTCTTGTTATTTTGAATATAATTATATTTAGAGATAAACTGTAAACTGCAATAATGTACAGCAAAGTAAGACCTAAAAATAAGTCAACGTGACCAAAATGGTCAATTGACCCCCTAAGGAGTTATTAATTTTCCTTTTAAAGTCAATTTTTAACAATTTTCATAAAATTTGTAAATTTTCACTAACATTTTCCATTGAAACTACTGGGCCAAGTTCATTATAGATAGAGATAATTGTGAACAGCAAGAATGTTTAGTAAAGTAAGATCTACAAACACATCACCATCACCAAAACACAATTTTGTCATGTGTCCTTTGTTTAATATTCACATACACCAAGGTGAGCGACACAGGCTCTTTAGAGCCTCTAGTTATAGATAGAGATAAACTGTAAACCGCAATAATGTTCAGCAAAGTACGCTTTACAAATAAGTCAACATGACCGAAATGGTCAGATGACCCCTTTAGGAGTCATTGCCCTTTATAGACAATTTTTAACCATTTTTCGTAAATCTTAGTTATATTTTACAAAAATCTTCTCCTCTGAAACTACTGGGCCAAATTAATCCAAACTTGGCCACAATCATCTTTTGGGTTAGTAGTTTAAAAAATGTGTCCGGTGACCCGGCCAACCAACCAAGATGGCCGCCATGGCTAAAATTAGAACATGGGGTAAAGTGCAGTTTTTGGCTTATAACTCAAAACCCAAAGCATTTAGAGCAAATCTGACATGGGGGTAAAATTGTTTATCAGTTCAAGATCTATCTGCCCTGAAATTTTCAGATGAATCGGACAACCCGTTGTTGGGTTGCTGGCCCTGAATTAGTAATTTTAAGGAAATTTTGCTCTTTTTGGTTATTATCTTGAATATTATTATAGATAGAGATAAACTATAAACAGCAATAATGTTCAGCAAAGTAAGATTTACAAATAAGTCAACATGACTGAAATGGTCAGTTGACCCCTTTAGGAGTTATTGCCCTTTATAGTCAATTTTTAACCATTTTTCGTAAATCTTAGTAATCTTTTACAAAAATCTTCTCCTCTGAAACTACTGGGCCAAATTAATCCAAACTTGGCCACAATCATCTTTTGGGTTAGTAGTTTAAAAAATGTGTCCGGTGACCCGGCCATCAAACCAAGATGGCCGCCATGGCTAAAAATAGAACATGGGGTAAAATGCAGTTTTTGGCTTATAACTCAAAACCCAAAGCATTTAGAGCAAATCTGACATGGGGTAAAATTGTTTATCAGGTCAACATTTATCTGCTCTGAAATTTTTAGATGAATCGGACAACCCGTTGTTGGGTTGCTGACCCTGAATTGTTAGTTTTAAGGAAATTTTGCTGTTTTTGGTCATTATCTTGAATATTATTATTGATAGAGATAAACTGTAAACAACAATAATGTTCAGCAAAGTAAGATTTACAAATAAGTCAACATGACCGAAATGGTCAATTGACCCCCTTAGGAGTTATTGTTCTTTATAGTAAATTTTCAACAATTTTCATAAAATTTGTAAATTTTTACTAACATTTTCCACTGAAACTAATGGGCTAAGTTCATTATAGATAGAGATAATTTTAAGCAGCAAGAATGTTCAGTAAAGTAAGATGTACAAACACATCACCATCACCAAAACACAATTTTGTCATGAATCCATCTGCTTCCTTTAAAGGGAAACTTCGCAAAAAAATCAAAAATTGATATTATGTCCATTTTGTATAAAAATGCTCAAATTTATAGATATTAAAGTTTTATTCCGCCAGATAAGAGATCACCATCGATTTTAAATTTAGAGTATCGATTCTCTGCGTTCCGCCATTTTGTCATCTCCTCCGATTAAAAATCATGATATGTCTATAAACCACAAAGGACCAAAACTACAGTAACCGATGTAGTCGTAATTGCGTGTCGATATCTTGTCAATCGTACGGTTGTTTTATCTGACTAACTAACTTCATACGGAAAATGTTCTTATTTTTTTAAATAACTATAGTCTGTTATTTTTAAACTGTTAATATTGGAATTAGTTAAAAAGTCAAAGTTCAAATCATAAATAAGTGTTCCTTGAAAATTGTTTTCGAAAATCTAATTCGTTCATAATTCTTTAAAGTAATAAACATTATTCAAATAAATTCGGACCTTCCCTCATCTGATCACCAGCATGGCTAAAGGTATTACTCCCAAAGGTATTGTGAGGGGTGTGAGGTGACACGTCCAGGTATTCAAGCGATTTCCTGTCGGGCTTGCAAGTTCATGCATCGTTTCACTTCTGTAGGTATTGATCAGTGTACACGACCGATAACTTATAACTTTTCATTTTGAAGTATCAGGTGTATAATATACATCTCTGTCTTGCGTGTCCGAAAGTGATATAATATACTGGTCATTACTAAACTCATACGCTTGTTTATAAATAACATTTCTGGTGTAAAAAATATTATTTATAAAAATATAAATAATACCCCCCAAAAAAAAAGATTTGATGAAATAAAAATCTATTTACATATTTTTTCCTAGGGTTAATTTGGGAAAATGTAATATATACTCGTTGTCAATAGTAAAGGACATATTGGAACATATCAGAAATATTGATTTTAAAAAATGTACGTACTTGTCGACCATTCGTTTATACGCCTGGATAGAAAGTTACGGAACTATAGCGCAATTTAAAATATATACATGTATACATTGAACATAAGAAAGAAACATACATTTTGTGTAAATTGGGGTAAAAGTTTTGTAAAAAGACTAGTCCTCGTATGCCAAAAGTATGTAGTCATCGAATTCGATAGACTATCATATACCAAAAGAAGAAGAGAACCAATTTGATTTAAATACAGGTCGATATATAACTTCCTTTGGTTCATCGATTATTAGATTGTTCTCGAATAAAGGAAGAAATTCGTCATCATCACAATTGTTCCGACATTCATGCAATATATATATGCAACTGGACGTGCACTAATAATCCCCAAGAGATGTGAATATTTGCTAGGAAAAGTATTGAATATTAAAGTTACAAATCAATTTCGGGATTTATTTTCTTTCTTGATATTCAATGACAGCAATTTAAAGAATAAACTGCTTGTCCGCTTTACAGGTATTTGACTTATAATTACATTCAAAAATAGGAAAATATGACATTAATTTCATTGTCTTTTTTTTTAAAAACATCATTGGTCAATTAGCTAAAGTATTATACGTTGTGAGACGAAGACTATTTTAATAAGTACGTTACCGATTATGAATTAATTTGGTTGACGTTTTTCACGCTTGTAAGAATATATATTCGTACTTTTTCGATTCCATTCCAAGAAGATCCTGAAATTTCCTGTCAAATTTTTAAAACATCTTTTTTTTTCAAATAGCTGAAGTATTAAATTGAGAATGGAAATGGGGAATGTGTCCAAGAGACAACAACCCGACCATATAACAGAAAACAGCAGAGGTCTTCAATGCAGTGAGAAATTCCCGCATCCAGAAGTGTCCTTCAGCCGGCCCCTAGACAAATATATATGCTAGTTCAGTGATAATGGACGTCATACTTAAGATGATCTCTCAAACTGCATCATAGGTGTTCTATTCTGTGACGGTTAAAAGCTCATTAGAGCTTATGTTTGTCTCTGTTTGTATACCTTGCCGACTCTAAATAAAGCTAATTTATTATTATTTATTACAGAAAGATCACAGTAACCCGTCAGCGTGGAGGACAAGTGCTCGTCCTTGCCTGATAATTCTTATTATTTTTTTTTGTGAAAGAGGGGGTGCGATTGCACCCGACACACCTCCCCTTCCGACGGCCTTGATATTTCAAAAAATACTTTACAAGACATCTTAAATTTTTTAGAGGATTAAATATTCAGCATACAATGCTGAAGTCAGGTTAAAAAGCTGTACATGACATAAAACCGTACATTGGTTTTAGCTCAACATTAAATTTACATTTTTGGCACCGAGATACAGTATCAAGTATTGTATTGGAATTATGCTATAATAATGTTATGGCAGTCTCAATAAAATTTAAAAAGTTTGGAGATACTTATTGTTGAGGAATTATAAACTGAGATTTATCTCTTTTGAAAAAGTTTTTTTAAATGCTTTTTTCAAACGCATATTTTTAGTTTATTTTGGGTTTTTACCTAACTTGACCAACGTTCAAAAACTTGTCTTCTTGTAATCAGCATATGACTTAATACCGGTAATAACCCTGGTATTGTAAAAGTGACATATTCGGGTATTCTAACGGTCGACTTCCTAACAGGCTTGTTTAATTTAATACACAATGAACAAGGTCAATGAATCACGTGCGTGATCGCGAGTGAACCAGGTGTGCACAGGTAAAATTGATAAAATATACCATACCAATTTAAAACTGTCCGTGCCTGTGTACAGAATCTAACAAAATTTAAAGGAGGTATGTATAGACCAAATCCCCATGTTATCTAATTTCAATTTTACTTTTATTTATATTTCAGCACCTATTCTTCCGTTTTATATACAATTTTTGGTCCTGTTATTTTTTAATCAGTTCGTCCCGTTTATACCCCCATATATGTGACTTCAGAAAACAGTGCTATATTTCAAAACTAATGCCGTGTTTTATTTTTTTTTTTGTAATAGTTCATTTATTTCACATGTGGAATAAGAATCTCTATTAGTAAACTTCGGACTATACAAATGCAGAATATTCTGTACAAGTTTGCCTTCGTCTAACGAGATAAGAGAACTGAAAAAAAAACTGTCATATAAAAACAAGCACGCTCAAATCAGAAGAGAAAAAAATAAGGGAAAAAAATTTAAGTGAATCAGCAAAATTAACAACATTTGATATCGAGTGTATTGGTAATAATTTTGTGTGTTTTTATAGTATAGCTCCTTCCATTATCCAAATGATATCAGATAATCAATATCATTTCATAAGATTAACCCTTCCGACCTCACTAAAATCTGAAACTATGTGTTATAGTAGTATCAGCTAAAATCTAATGCCAAACGCTAGAAGTAAAAATGAAATACAGGTACACCTTTCGTTTGGTCATGGCTTTTAAATGTCTAAATTTAAGTGTTACTGTACATATTTTACCTATTTAGGACAATTAAAATGATTTTGTCAAACTAGTTCTATTTTCCCTTTTATAAAACATAAATAAATGATAGAAGTGTATATCATTTCATTCCGACATTACAACTAAATTTAATTTCCAGACTTTACCCGGTTCATTTCTTAGTTTTGAAACTTATTTGAATTCAAATAAAACAGAATCACCAATTATAATTAAATAATTCCACGGCGATTCACTTGTATTTGTCAACACCTTGAAAATGTATTTTAAATTTGTGTATTAAACGCGACCGTCTCCTGTCGTATAATCCACTAATCCGAATAGACAGTCACACCTGGCACGGTGTGCCCCAGAGGCCAAGCTTATTACCGATCTGCAAATCACATTTCACACTTATACAGGCCTTTCACAGGTATTGTCGGGGAATAATACACACATCACATCACATATACCTAGTCATAGTAGGTAGTAAGAGGTCAATAAGCGTAAACCTGTCTTAACAGTTTAAGTTATATACTTTAATTCATTCACTTTATCAGTATGAAAAAGCATATATTAAAGCAAAAAAATAATAATAATTTATTGTGCTGTCTGCAAAAATAAATCGAAATATATACGGTAAATATAGAAAATTTATCTCATGAATGTGTACAACTACACGTCTGTGCGTTTTATTTTCTTATTATCGGATGGTTATAAGATTTAGCATTAGTCATCGGCGCGCTTACGATTACGTTAAAATATGATTAAAAACCAAGACTTTTAATGATTGTGTTTTAAATCCCGGCATGCAAAAACCAGGAGAAAACGTCACGACCTACAGGAAGTCGTCAATATTTTTTCATTAATTATTGAATTTCTCCTTTATTACTGCACATATAGCAACAAAACTTTGGGAATATATATATTATGTCATAATGAACATATTTAAACCATAAGTAAAAAATCGTGAATTACCAAGGTGAGCGACACAGGCTCTTTAGAGCCTCTAGTTAAATTATGAGAGTCAAATTTAAATTTTCTGTAATTTTGATTGCTACATATACAATGTACCTATATTTTACATGACCTTATGACATATGAAAGACACATATACATGTATTGTAAAGTGGTTATTGCATATATATTTATTTAAAAAAATAAAACTTGTATATCAAATCTTAAGATAATTAGATTCTTAATCCACTATTTAGATGGGATCTTTTGGGATGGCAATACCTTTGTTTCATAAATTTGTTGTTTATTGTCCTTCATCATGTTCATGTCCTTAGAAACTAAATCTAGACATATGAAAAACATGATACAAGGATTTCAAACTTTTAACATTTAGTACAAAACTGAAGAAAAAAATAAATAAATAGCTCATTTTGAGATCTTGTCATTAGTATTTAGATACATCATTGTACTTTTGTACATGTACATGTACATGTATATGATCATGGTGAGCATATAAGGTTAATTTGACTCAAATATATCAAGTAAACTTGTAAAGTAATAAGTAAATCACAATTTACCTTTCTGCTCTAAAGTGTTCATTTAGATCATTTTGTACATTAACCTGTCCATTTAAAAATAGAATTAATCATACAAAAAAGTCTTGTAACTTTGAAAGGTTGAATAAGTTTTCTATGTTTTAATGTAGTAAGATGCTAACAGATCATTATATATTTTCCACCGGTTCTTAAGATAAGAAAATAACTAATTTAATATTAAATACAATTTTCCAAATTCAATTCAAAGAATAATTGATCACCTTATAATCTGTTATTTCTTTAAACAGATAAAAGATACATCAGATGACAGACTTACATGTAGAGGAGCCTTTAATAAGAGAAATAGATCAACTTGAACCTACTGCATTTATATGAAAATTCAAAAGTGAGTACCAATATCTCTTAAAGTACATTTTTTACATGTTTGTCTTTATTTAGATAAAGTACCATATAAGATAAAGTATGTGGAATCTTAAATCCAGTATATATACCAGACATTACATCAGTACATACATAATGCAAATCAGAATAAGAAGGCATAACAATTGAACTGTTAAACATTATTAGATGACCAGTGTCACCTTAATTTAAGAAAAAATTAAAACACAGATAGCACACAGACAAAAATTAATGAGACCATGTACTCCAGATATGCAAGAAGGGTTTTAATCTCCCACTACAAATGTATATACTTATATATCTTTATTCTCAATAAACCATATACATAGGTATAGAGAAGACATGCAATTATGTACAATATTTACAACAAGACATAACAAACAAAATAGTTGCTAAGACAATATATGAAGTCCATTTTAGCCAGGAGCACATACACCTGTGTTAATAATCTTTATGAATTTACATAATTTAATCAATACTGATTTGTTTTTTGAAGACATAATCTGTTTGTATTTGACAATATTTGCATTGTTTAAATAATATATGAAGTCCTGAATGTGAAATCCTCTAAAAAATTATATTAAACTTCAAATATGTGTACTTGAATACATGTATATATAATATTCAAATTCATCTTATTTAATATAATTAATTTAAAACATTTTCAAGCAAAAAACTGATGTATAAATGTATAGCTTGACTGTTCCTTTATTTTTTTCAGGTGACTGAGCTAAAAGAAAAAAACACATGAAACTGTAACCAGTTTGGGACCATCAAAGTGACCAACAGAACATTTGAATACCTTTTAAGTTTTTTATGTATATGTTTGACTTTTGGTAATATTTCAGCAGTTTCTTCAGTAAATGAGAGACCTCAATGTGTTGAAAATGACAATTTTGATAGAGGACAATTTTAAGACTATCAACTTTATCGTGTATGGAAATTTATCTTCTAAAATATTACTGGATGTCTAAAAGAATATTTCATTTTTTTCTGAAATTATTTAGATATTTATTATGTTTCATGTGTTTATAGGCAAATATTTATATATGTCATTTATGTTAAGCAAGGGTTTATATCATGTATATATATATGAATTAAAAAAAGATGTATATGTGTTGAACTTGATAAAACAAATTATTACAGAGTAACAGAAAATGGGATCAATGTGTATTAAAAGAAATCTGTTAAAAGGAAAAAAAAGTCAAAAGTTGTATTTTTCAAAATAATTGTGTTAATATTTCTGTGCTATTTAGAAATATGTGCACCAAAAAAGATTAAACTTTTATATAAGTATCATTGTGGTATTCCCTTGTTATTTTTTGTTTTGTGCAGTACATGCATTTGAATCTTGATCAAAATTTAATGATTGAATCAACAGGATAAACTAATTGTTATGTTAACACTGTAGCTAAGTATACATCACATTTATTCAGGCCAAGTTATCCTTCTTATTAACAAAGGAGATTTGATATGATTGCCAATTTCACGGCTACATGTAACTATCACAATTTTCTTTACGCCATTATCATTGTGACGTATGGGAATAATTCTCTGTTGTCTTATTCTGACTTTTATACAAACCAAGTGATGAAGATAAACAAAGCTTCTATTTCCAAAGGTTTTGAAGAAACTGCTATGGAACCAAGTAAAAATCAGAAGATGTAGTATAATTGTAATGAGACAACTCTCCATTAAGAGACCATACAATGTAAAAGTTTATAGTAATAGACACAGCCTTCAATAAAGAAATAACCACTCTGCATATCATATTTGATTTTGAAAAAACCAAGAGCATGCTTATTTGTAGATTTTGTCACTATCAAGTATATATGTGCATGTACTAAATAATGTATTTATGTGGTGTCCGTCCTCTAACTAAAGTTGACCTTGGAAAAATGATTTGAAATCCTCCCCCCCCCCCCCCCCCAAAAAAAATTAAATGGACAAGATCTATGGTCATGATGGTCATGCCAGTTGGGAGTTCAGAATATATTAGGTTAAGAAATGAGGATCTAATCAGTTTTGATACCACCGCAAACAATTTTTGGGATCGTATAATGGTATTATGTCATCATCGTTGTTGTCTGAAGACACATTGGTTTCCGGACAATAACTTTAGTTTTAATGAATGGATTTCTATGAAATTTAGTAAGAAGGTTCAATACCCCAAAAGGAAGGTTAGGATAAATTTGGGGATAATGATCCATGGAACACTACAAATTGTCTTGAGGTGCTGCACACATGTGCCAAATATCAAAAGATTTTGTCACAGGGCAAACAAATCATGCTCCCGACACAAAAGTGTAAACAAAAATCATCTTTTTACTTTGAGGTCAAAGGTCAAAGTACAGCAAAAATTTTATTGTAGGTATCTGTGGCATTGACTTATGATCTTCATGCCAATTCAATGATAATTTTCTTGCATCTTCCAACTAAGTACTTTCATGGTGAAAATTTGTACAAAAAAGGACAGGAAATGTATAGTGTATATTTCATGGTTGCTATGGCAACCAAATGAACAAAGTGGCGACAAGACTACAACTTTTTTTCTTAAATTTTTTTCATCAAAAACTATCACTTAAACATGATAAATACAATAAAGATGCAAAAGTTTCTGGTACTTTGCAACTTAATCGATGTAATACCATTTTGGTTTGCCAAAACATAATTTTCTCAATTTTACAATTTCTCTATTTTTTGCATTTTTTTACTGAATTGTTTGAAAAAGAGTAAAAAAGATACCAAAAATTGTATTTTCATTTTGTTTTAACCAACATATTTACTAGACTTCCATGTCAGTAGTTTAGTCATAAGTGTTGTTTTCCTCTGGTGATAGATAATTGAAAACGGTTAGAAACTGTTTTTTCTCAAATTTTACAATTTTCTCTATTTTTGCATTTTTTTACCTTATTTTTTTTTTTTTTTTTTCAAAAGATACCAAAAGTTTTATTTCCTTTATGTTTTACACCAACATAGTACTAGAATTCCATATAGGTAGTTTAGTAATAAGTAGTGTTTTCCTCTGGTGATGAATAATTGAAAACGGTTGGAAACTGGCTTTTCTCAATTTTCTCAATTTTCCTTATTTTAGCATTTTTTACCTTATTTTTTGAAAAAAATCAAAAAGATACCAAAAATTTTATTTTTATCATTTTTTACACCAACATAGTACTAGACTTCCATATAGGTAGTTTAGTCATAAGTGTTGTTTTTCTCCGATGATGGATAATTGAAAACGGTTAGAAACTGGCTTTTCTCAATATTCTCAATTTTCCTTATTTTAGCATTTTTTTACCTTATTTTTTGAAAAAAATCAAAAAGATACCAAAAATTTTATTTTTATTATTTTTTACACCAACATAGTACTAGACTTCCATATAGGTAGTTTAGTCATAAATGTTGTTTTTCTCTGATGATGGATCATTGAAAACGGTTAGAAACTGGCTTTTTCCCCATACACTTCAATGAAAATTAGCAGTTTGAGGGCTTATATTGAATTTCATTAAAAAAAATGTCAAATTCACAAAAAAAAATTTAAAAAATTATATATTCCCAGTCAGTATGTTATGCTGAAAGGGTAAAATATATGTTTGACCAAATTAATTTTTTTTAGTTGAACAGTACTGCCTGGTGCTCTCTGACATTGCCTCTTTAAATAAATAAACAAATAGAGATTGCAATGAAATCAGTGATATTTATCGACAAATTTTTACTGGTCCGCCTGACCACCAGCTGACAAAATCTACTGGTCCCAGACCACCGGACCAGCGCTAATATCGACCCCTGTTTATTATAATGTGAATGAATCAAGACGTGAAGGATAGTTGGTCAACACCGTGAATACAATTTTCAAAACAGTACCATAGTACAAATATGTAGTGCTATAGGGTTAAACTATTAAAACAAACAAACAAAAATTGAATTAAAATTTTATAATAAACTAACGTTCCTGTTAGTATTTTTTTTTAAATTCTTTTGAATAAATATAATATCAATAAACAAGAAGGTCAAGTATTTACGGATGGACATTTTATTTATCGAATGAATCTATTTTTAAATTCTAACATTCGTGAATATATTACCAGAGACATATACATATATATGTATTATATGTCTCTGATATTACTATACAAACTATAAGCAAAGACTTCTAAATCCATACTAAAACAGTATAAAATAATTGAAACATTAATATAATTGTAATTAAATTTTGATGTGATTATTGTAAATCATTTTACGGTTGTTGTGAGCTGCAAGGATTTAAAATCATGCTTTATGATTAGAAAACACACAAGTATTTTTAATTCACGACCGTTTAGAATTTAGATATTGAATACATTTGGTCCGAGACCACAATTGTCGTCCCTTGATTTTCGTTGTTCACGAATATAGTCCCTAGTGTTAACAGTGGGTTACTTGCCAATAATTTTTATACCTCTTCCAAATTTATTTCTCCATGTTTAATGCCTCAAATTGTAAGTAGGGGGGTGAAATTACACTGTAAAAAAATTTGGGTCCAGAATTTTACAGAAAAGTAGTGATTTGGTCCAGCTGAAAAAGGTTAAAAATTAGCACTTCGGAAGCTGTCAAAAGATTTCAAGACACCCTAAACACAAAATTGTCCATATTTTGAGTTAGAGGCGATGAAGTTTTCTATAATTTTGATATAATTTGTCCCAAAAGTAGTACAACACACTGTAAAAATTTCATTGAGAAAGCGCAGGTGGGAATTTTTTAATTTTCATTTATGTTCTAAAAGAAATGCACTACGAATTAATTGTGTTCTCGGACCTAAGAGGTGAAGTCTGTAAATATAGAATCTGTACTTTGGCATCTTCCCTAAATGATTTGGTGGTGTCAATTTGTCAAATAGCATGAAACTAAAGGATTTAAACTTTTATTTAATAGAATATCTGCAAAAATGACCAATTTTGGCATTTTATCGTCAAAATAGGCATTTCAAGGCTTTTTCAATACTGATGCATACATGGCATCCTGACTTTCTATCTGACAGGCTTTCATGTGTCAATACTTGTGTTTCTATGCCTTTATCTAGTTCTTTTACTTGTTTTTGAACTCAGAATCTACAGAAAAGAAGATTATCTCAGACAATATGTACAAAATGTGTTGTATAAATGACCCTTGTCTAACGCCCTGTTTGGATGAAGTCAAAAGTGGGGTTCTTGGTACATAAAATTTGAAGTCCACAATAAAGACCTCACTAAATTTGTATCAAAAGCACTTTACAATGTCTATTGTACCTGTTCCATCTCACATAATATCTTTCTTTTCTTCTGTAGGATAGCAAGTGGTTTAAATATAAGCCTGTTGAGACTAAAATTACAATCAAGTTTTTCATTAAAAAGGCAAAAATCTTTGTATCAGACCATACTGTCTGTAAGAAAAGTTAATTGCAAGAGCCTTTTTGTGCTCAGATTTGTTGTATCATATCACATGAGTATAGAAATGATAAAAAAGACACAATTTTTTATTTCTTATAGCCTCAATATGCATTTTTTAATGTAAATATGTGGCACGGCCTAAATTGACCCTTATTTTTTTCCAGTCTTACTTGGCTTAAGACCCTTTTAAACTAATATGATATGTTATTTGTGACTTTTCTTTCCATTTAAAGTACATTCAATACATATGTAAGGATTATTTATAACCAAAAAGCTTCACAAATTTAAAATTGCTGGAAAATATTACATCTTCATGTAAGGCCCCCCTTTCATTGAAAAACCTCAATGTTTAGGCCCAGGCTGATATAAATTTGACTTTTGAATAATTATGCTAACTCTGATAAATCAAATGAGTACTCTATTGCTTTTAGTACATAATAAATGATATATTAGGGCATTTAAAAAGTATTTTTTTGCAATATTTTAATTTTCAAAGCCCAAAATGTTGATAGTTGAAATTATTCAATTTTAACGTCAAAATTTAACACGCAAAGATGAGTATAGAATTTAACATATTGTCTATAATATATATCCTATTGTTACGAAACTTTGCAAGTAGTGTTATAATTTATTAAGCTTTGGTCATACCAAGTTTTTTTAAGATTTGTCAACTCTTTCTATCCTATTAGGTCCGAGACCACAATTGTCGTCCCTTGATTTTCGTTGTTCACGAATATAGTCCCTAGTGTTAACAGTGGGTTACTTGCCAATAATTTTTATACCTCTTCCAAATTTATTTCTCCATGTTTAATGCCTCAAATTGTAAGTAGGGGGGTGAAATTACACTGTAAAAAAATTTGGGTCCAGAATTTTACAGAAAAGTAGTGATTTGGTCCAGCTGAAAAAGGTTAAAAATTAGCACTTCGGAAGCTGTCAAAAGATTTCAAGACACCCTAAACACAAAATTGTCCATATTTTGAGTTAGAGGCGATGAAGTTTTCTATAATTTTGATATAATTTGTCCCAAAAGTAGTACAACACACTGTAAAAATTTCATTGAGAAAGCGCAGGTGGGAATTTTTTAATTTTCATTTATGTTCTAAAAGAAATGCACTACGAATTAATTGTGTTCTCGGACCTAAGAGGTGAAGTCTGTAAATATAGAATCTGTACTTTGGCATCTTCCCTAAATGATTTGGTGGTGTCAATTTGTCAAATAGCATGAAACTAAAGGATTTAAACTTTTATTTAATAGAATATCTGCAAAAATGACCAATTTTGGCATTTTATCGTCAAAATAGGCATTTCAAGGCTTTTTCAATACTGATGCATACATGGCATCCTGACTTTCTATCTGACAGGCTTTCATGTGTCAATACTTGTGTTTCTATGCCTTTATCTAGTTCTTTTACTTGTTTTTGAACTCAGAATCTACAGAAAAGAAGATTATCTCAGACAATATGTACAAAATGTGTTGTATAAATGACCCTTGTCTAACGCCCTGTTTGGATGAAGTCAAAAGTGGGGTTCTTGGTACATAAAATTTGAAGTCCACAATAAAGACCTCACTAAATTTGTATCAAAAGCACTTTACAATGTCTATTGTACCTGTTCCATCTCACATAATATCTTTCTTTTCTTCTGTAGGATAGCAAGTGGTTTAAATATAAGCCTGTTGAGACTAAAATTACAATCAAGTTTTTCATTAAAAAGGCAAAAATCTTTGTATCAGACCATACTGTCTGTAAGAAAAGTTAATTGCAAGAGCCTTTTTGTGCTCAGATTTGTTGTATCATATCACATGAGTATAGAAATGATAAAAAAGACACAATTTTTTATTTCTTATAGCCTCAATATGCATTTTTTAATGTAAATATGTGGCACGGCCTAAATTGACCCTTATTTTTTTCCAGTCTTACTTGGCTTAAGACCCTTTTAAACTAATATGATATGTTATTTGTGACTTTTCTTTCCATTTAAAGTACATTCAATACATATGTAAGGATTATTTATAACCAAAAAGCTTCACAAATTTAAAATTGCTGGAAAATATTACATCTTCATGTAAGGCCCCCCTTTCATTGAAAAACCTCAATGTTTAGGCCCAGGCTGATATAAATTTGACTTTTGAATAATTATGCTAACTCTGATAAATCAAATGAGTACTCTATTGCTTTTAGTACATAATAAATGATATATTAGGGCATTTAAAAAGTATTTTTTTGCAATATTTTAATTTTCAAAGCCCAAAATGTTGATAGTTGAAATTATTCAATTTTAACGTCAAAATTTAACACGCAAAGATGAGTATAGAATTTAACATATTGTCTATAATATATATCCTATTGTTACGAAACTTTGCAAGTAGTGTTATAATTTATTAAGCTTTGGTCATACCAAGTTTTTTTAAGATTTGTCAACTCTTTCTATCCTATTAGGTCCGAGACCACAATTGTCGTCCCTTGATTTTCGTTGTTCACGAATATAGTCCCTAGTGTTAACAGTGGGTTACTTGCCAATAATTTTTATACCTCTTCCAAATTTATTTCTCCATGTTTAATGCCTCAAATTGTAAGTAGGGGGGTGAAATTACACTGTAAAAAAATTTGGGTCCAGAATTTTACAGAAAAGTAGTGATTTGGTCCAGCTGAAAAAGGTTAAAAATTAGCACTTCGGAAGCTGTCAAAAGATTTCAAGACACCCTAAACACAAAATTGTCCATATTTTGAGTTAGAGGCGATGAAGTTTTCTATAATTTTGATATAATTTGTCCCAAAAGTAGTACAACACACTGTAAAAATTTCATTGAGAAAGCGCAGGTGGGAATTTTTTAATTTTCATTTATGTTCTAAAAGAAATGCACTACGAATTAATTGTGTTCTCGGACCTAAGAGGTGAAGTCTGTAAATATAGAATCTGTACTTTGGCATCTTCCCTAAATGATTTGGTGGTGTCAATTTGTCAAATAGCATGAAACTAAAGGATTTAAACTTTTATTTAATAGAATATCTGCAAAAATGACCAATTTTGGCATTTTATCGTCAAAATAGGCATTTCAAGGCTTTTTCAATACTGATGCATACATGGCATCCTGACTTTCTATCTGACAGGCTTTCATGTGTCAATACTTGTGTTTCTATGCCTTTATCTAGTTCTTTTACTTGTTTTTGAACTCAGAATCTACAGAAAAGAAGATTATCTCAGACAATATGTACAAAATGTGTTGTATAAATGACCCTTGTCTAACGCCCTGTTTGGATGAAGTCAAAAGTGGGGTTCTTGGTACATAAAATTTGAAGTCCACAATAAAGACCTCACTAAATTTGTATCAAAAGCACTTTACAATGTCTATTGTACCTGTTCCATCTCACATAATATCTTTCTTTTCTTCTGTAGGATAGCAAGTGGTTTAAATATAAGCCTGTTGAGACTAAAATTACAATCAAGTTTTTCATTAAAAAGGCAAAAATCTTTGTATCAGACCATACTGTCTGTAAGAAAAGTTAATTGCAAGAGCCTTTTTGTGCTCAGATTTGTTGTATCATATCACATGAGTATAGAAATGATAAAAAAGACACAATTTTTTATTTCTTATAGCCTCAATATGCATTTTTTAATGTAAATATGTGGCACGGCCTAAATTGACCCTTATTTTTTTCCAGTCTTACTTGGCTTAAGACCCTTTTAAACTAATATGATATGTTATTTGTGACTTTTCTTTCCATTTAAAGTACATTCAATACATATGTAAGGATTATTTATAACCAAAAAGCTTCACAAATTTAAAATTGCTGGAAAATATTACATCTTCATGTAAGGCCCCCCTTTCATTGAAAAACCTCAATGTTTAGGCCCAGGCTGATATAAATTTGACTTTTGAATAATTATGCTAACTCTGATAAATCAAATGAGTACTCTATTGCTTTTAGTACATAATAAATGATATATTAGGGCATTTAAAAAGTATTTTTTTGCAATATTTTAATTTTCAAAGCCCAAAATGTTGATAGTTGAAATTATTCAATTTTAACGTCAAAATTTAACACGCAAAGATGAGTATAGAATTTAACATATTGTCTATAATATATATCCTATTGTTACGAAACTTTGCAAGTAGTGTTATAATTTATTAAGCTTTGGTCATACCAAGTTTTTTTAAGATTTGTCAACTCTTTCTATCCTATTAAATAGGTCCGAGACCACAATTGTCGTCCCTTGATTTTCGTTGTTCACGAATATAGTCCCTAGTGTTAACAGTGGGTTACTTGCCAATAATTTTTATACCTCTTCCAAATTTATTTCTCCATGTTTAATGCCTCAAATTGTAAGTAGGGGGGTGAAATTACACTGTAAAAAAATTTGGGTCCAGAATTTTACAGAAAAGTAGTGATTTGGTCCAGCTGAAAAAGGTTAAAAATTAGCACTTCGGAAGCTGTCAAAAGATTTCAAGACACCCTAAACACAAAATTGTCCATATTTTGAGTTAGAGGCGATGAAGTTTTCTATAATTTTGATATAATTTGTCCCAAAAGTAGTACAACACACTGTAAAAATTTCATTGAGAAAGCGCAGGTGGGAATTTTTTAATTTTCATTTATGTTCTAAAAGAAATGCACTACGAATTAATTGTGTTCTCGGACCTAAGAGGTGAAGTCTGTAAATATAGAATCTGTACTTTGGCATCTTCCCTAAATGATTTGGTGGTGTCAATTTGTCAAATAGCATGAAACTAAAGGATTTAAACTTTTATTTAATAGAATATCTGCAAAAATGACCAATTTTGGCATTTTATCGTCAAAATAGGCATTTCAAGGCTTTTTCAATACTGATGCATACATGGCATCCTGACTTTCTATCTGACAGGCTTTCATGTGTCAATACTTGTGTTTCTATGCCTTTATCTAGTTCTTTTACTTGTTTTTGAACTCAGAATCTACAGAAAAGAAGATTATCTCAGACAATATGTACAAAATGTGTTGTATAAATGACCCTTGTCTAACGCCCTGTTTGGATGAAGTCAAAAGTGGGGTTCTTGGTACATAAAATTTGAAGTCCACAATAAAGACCTCACTAAATTTGTATCAAAAGCACTTTACAATGTCTATTGTACCTGTTCCATCTCACATAATATCTTTCTTTTCTTCTGTAGGATAGCAAGTGGTTTAAATATAAGCCTGTTGAGACTAAAATTACAATCAAGTTTTTCATTAAAAAGGCAAAAATCTTTGTATCAGACCATACTGTCTGTAAGAAAAGTTAATTGCAAGAGCCTTTTTGTGCTCAGATTTGTTGTATCATATCACATGAGTATAGAAATGATAAAAAAGACACAATTTTTTATTTCTTATAGCCTCAATATGCATTTTTTAATGTAAATATGTGGCACGGCCTAAATTGACCCTTATTTTTTTCCAGTCTTACTTGGCTTAAGACCCTTTTAAACTAATATGATATGTTATTTGTGACTTTTCTTTCCATTTAAAGTACATTCAATACATATGTAAGGATTATTTATAACCAAAAAGCTTCACAAATTTAAAATTGCTGGAAAATATTACATCTTCATGTAAGGCCCCCCTTTCATTGAAAAACCTCAATGTTTAGGCCCAGGCTGATATAAATTTGACTTTTGAATAATTATGCTAACTCTGATAAATCAAATGAGTACTCTATTGCTTTTAGTACATAATAAATGATATATTAGGGCATTTAAAAAGTATTTTTTTGCAATATTTTAATTTTCAAAGCCCAAAATGTTGATAGTTGAAATTATTCAATTTTAACGTCAAAATTTAACACGCAAAGATGAGTATAGAATTTAACATATTGTCTATAATATATATCCTATTGTTACGAAACTTTGCAAGTAGTGTTATAATTTATTAAGCTTTGGTCATACCAAGTTTTTTTAAGATTTGTCAACTCTTTCTATCCTATTAAATAGGTCCGAGACCACAATTGTCGTCCCTTGATTTTCGTTGTTCACGAATATAGTCCCTAGTGTTAACAGTGGGTTACTTGCCAATAATTTTTATACCTCTTCCAAATTTATTTCTCCATGTTTAATGCCTCAAATTGTAAGTAGGGGGGTGAAATTACACTGTAAAAAAATTTGGGTCCAGAATTTTACAGAAAAGTAGTGATTTGGTCCAGCTGAAAAAGGTTAAAAATTAGCACTTCGGAAGCTGTCAAAAGATTTCAAGACACCCTAAACACAAAATTGTCCATATTTTGAGTTAGAGGCGATGAAGTTTTCTATAATTTTGATATAATTTGTCCCAAAAGTAGTACAACACACTGTAAAAATTTCATTGAGAAAGCGCAGGTGGGAATTTTTTAATTTTCATTTATGTTCTAAAAGAAATGCACTACGAATTAATTGTGTTCTCGGACCTAAGAGGTGAAGTCTGTAAATATAGAATCTGTACTTTGGCATCTTCCCTAAATGATTTGGTGGTGTCAATTTGTCAAATAGCATGAAACTAAAGGATTTAAACTTTTATTTAATAGAATATCTGCAAAAATGACCAATTTTGGCATTTTATCGTCAAAATAGGCATTTCAAGGCTTTTTCAATACTGATGCATACATGGCATCCTGACTTTCTATCTGACAGGCTTTCATGTGTCAATACTTGTGTTTCTATGCCTTTATCTAGTTCTTTTACTTGTTTTTGAACTCAGAATCTACAGAAAAGAAGATTATCTCAGACAATATGTACAAAATGTGTTGTATAAATGACCCTTGTCTAACGCCCTGTTTGGATGAAGTCAAAAGTGGGGTTCTTGGTACATAAAATTTGAAGTCCACAATAAAGACCTCACTAAATTTGTATCAAAAGCACTTTACAATGTCTATTGTACCTGTTCCATCTCACATAATATCTTTCTTTTCTTCTGTAGGATAGCAAGTGGTTTAAATATAAGCCTGTTGAGACTAAAATTACAATCAAGTTTTTCATTAAAAAGGCAAAAATCTTTGTATCAGACCATACTGTCTGTAAGAAAAGTTAATTGCAAGAGCCTTTTTGTGCTCAGATTTGTTGTATCATATCACATGAGTATAGAAATGATAAAAAAGACACAATTTTTTATTTCTTATAGCCTCAATATGCATTTTTTAATGTAAATATGTGGCACGGCCTAAATTGACCCTTATTTTTTTCCAGTCTTACTTGGCTTAAGACCCTTTTAAACTAATATGATATGTTATTTGTGACTTTTCTTTCCATTTAAAGTACATTCAATACATATGTAAGGATTATTTATAACCAAAAAGCTTCACAAATTTAAAATTGCTGGAAAATATTACATCTTCATGTAAGGCCCCCCTTTCATTGAAAAACCTCAATGTTTAGGCCCAGGCTGATATAAATTTGACTTTTGAATAATTATGCTAACTCTGATAAATCAAATGAGTACTCTATTGCTTTTAGTACATAATAAATGATATATTAGGGCATTTAAAAAGTATTTTTTTGCAATATTTTAATTTTCAAAGCCCAAAATGTTGATAGTTGAAATTATTCAATTTTAACGTCAAAATTTAACACGCAAAGATGAGTATAGAATTTAACATATTGTCTATAATATATATCCTATTGTTACGAAACTTTGCAAGTAGTGTTATAATTTATTAAGCTTTGGTCATACCAAGTTTTTTTAAGATTTGTCAACTCTTTCTATCCTATTAAATAGGTCCGAGACCACAATTGTCGTCCCTTGATTTTCGTTGTTCACGAATATAGTCCCTAGTGTTAACAGTGGGTTACTTGCCAATAATTTTTATACCTCTTCCAAATTTATTTCTCCATGTTTAATGCCTCAAATTGTAAGTAGGGGGGTGAAATTACACTGTAAAAAAATTTGGGTCCAGAATTTTACAGAAAAGTAGTGATTTGGTCCAGCTGAAAAAGGTTAAAAATTAGCACTTCGGAAGCTGTCAAAAGATTTCAAGACACCCTAAACACAAAATTGTCCATATTTTGAGTTAGAGGCGATGAAGTTTTCTATAATTTTGATATAATTTGTCCCAAAAGTAGTACAACACACTGTAAAAATTTCATTGAGAAAGCGCAGGTGGGAATTTTTTAATTTTCATTTATGTTCTAAAAGAAATGCACTACGAATTAATTGTGTTCTCGGACCTAAGAGGTGAAGTCTGTAAATATAGAATCTGTACTTTGGCATCTTCCCTAAATGATTTGGTGGTGTCAATTTGTCAAATAGCATGAAACTAAAGGATTTAAACTTTTATTTAATAGAATATCTGCAAAAATGACCAATTTTGGCATTTTATCGTCAAAATAGGCATTTCAAGGCTTTTTCAATACTGATGCATACATGGCATCCTGACTTTCTATCTGACAGGCTTTCATGTGTCAATACTTGTGTTTCTATGCCTTTATCTAGTTCTTTTACTTGTTTTTGAACTCAGAATCTACAGAAAAGAAGATTATCTCAGACAATATGTACAAAATGTGTTGTATAAATGACCCTTGTCTAACGCCCTGTTTGGATGAAGTCAAAAGTGGGGTTCTTGGTACATAAAATTTGAAGTCCACAATAAAGACCTCACTAAATTTGTATCAAAAGCACTTTACAATGTCTATTGTACCTGTTCCATCTCACATAATATCTTTCTTTTCTTCTGTAGGATAGCAAGTGGTTTAAATATAAGCCTGTTGAGACTAAAATTACAATCAAGTTTTTCATTAAAAAGGCAAAAATCTTTGTATCAGACCATACTGTCTGTAAGAAAAGTTAATTGCAAGAGCCTTTTTGTGCTCAGATTTGTTGTATCATATCACATGAGTATAGAAATGATAAAAAAGACACAATTTTTTATTTCTTATAGCCTCAATATGCATTTTTTAATGTAAATATGTGGCACGGCCTAAATTGACCCTTATTTTTTTCCAGTCTTACTTGGCTTAAGACCCTTTTAAACTAATATGATATGTTATTTGTGACTTTTCTTTCCATTTAAAGTACATTCAATACATATGTAAGGATTATTTATAACCAAAAAGCTTCACAAATTTAAAATTGCTGGAAAATATTACATCTTCATGTAAGGCCCCCCTTTCATTGAAAAACCTCAATGTTTAGGCCCAGGCTGATATAAATTTGACTTTTGAATAATTATGCTAACTCTGATAAATCAAATGAGTACTCTATTGCTTTTAGTACATAATAAATGATATATTAGGGCATTTAAAAAGTATTTTTTTGCAATATTTTAATTTTCAAAGCCCAAAATGTTGATAGTTGAAATTATTCAATTTTAACGTCAAAATTTAACACGCAAAGATGAGTATAGAATTTAACATATTGTCTATAATATATATCCTATTGTTACGAAACTTTGCAAGTAGTGTTATAATTTATTAAGCTTTGGTCATACCAAGTTTTTTTAAGATTTGTCAACTCTTTCTATCCTATTAAATAGGTCCGAGACCACAATTGTCGTCCCTTGATTTTCGTTGTTCACGAATATAGTCCCTAGTGTTAACAGTGGGTTACTTGCCAATAATTTTTATACCTCTTCCAAATTTATTTCTCCATGTTTAATGCCTCAAATTGTAAGTAGGGGGGTGAAATTACACTGTAAAAAAATTTGGGTCCAGAATTTTACAGAAAAGTAGTGATTTGGTCCAGCTGAAAAAGGTTAAAAATTAGCACTTCGGAAGCTGTCAAAAGATTTCAAGACACCCTAAACACAAAATTGTCCATATTTTGAGTTAGAGGCGATGAAGTTTTCTATAATTTTGATATAATTTGTCCCAAAAGTAGTACAACACACTGTAAAAATTTCATTGAGAAAGCGCAGGTGGGAATTTTTTAATTTTCATTTATGTTCTAAAAGAAATGCACTACGAATTAATTGTGTTCTCGGACCTAAGAGGTGAAGTCTGTAAATATAGAATCTGTACTTTGGCATCTTCCCTAAATGATTTGGTGGTGTCAATTTGTCAAATAGCATGAAACTAAAGGATTTAAACTTTTATTTAATAGAATATCTGCAAAAATGACCAATTTTGGCATTTTATCGTCAAAATAGGCATTTCAAGGCTTTTTCAATACTGATGCATACATGGCATCCTGACTTTCTATCTGACAGGCTTTCATGTGTCAATACTTGTGTTTCTATGCCTTTATCTAGTTCTTTTACTTGTTTTTGAACTCAGAATCTACAGAAAAGAAGATTATCTCAGACAATATGTACAAAATGTGTTGTATAAATGACCCTTGTCTAACGCCCTGTTTGGATGAAGTCAAAAGTGGGGTTCTTGGTACATAAAATTTGAAGTCCACAATAAAGACCTCACTAAATTTGTATCAAAAGCACTTTACAATGTCTATTGTACCTGTTCCATCTCACATAATATCTTTCTTTTCTTCTGTAGGATAGCAAGTGGTTTAAATATAAGCCTGTTGAGACTAAAATTACAATCAAGTTTTTCATTAAAAAGGCAAAAATCTTTGTATCAGACCATACTGTCTGTAAGAAAAGTTAATTGCAAGAGCCTTTTTGTGCTCAGATTTGTTGTATCATATCACATGAGTATAGAAATGATAAAAAAGACACAATTTTTTATTTCTTATAGCCTCAATATGCATTTTTTAATGTAAATATGTGGCACGGCCTAAATTGACCCTTATTTTTTTCCAGTCTTACTTGGCTTAAGACCCTTTTAAACTAATATGATATGTTATTTGTGACTTTTCTTTCCATTTAAAGTACATTCAATACATATGTAAGGATTATTTATAACCAAAAAGCTTCACAAATTTAAAATTGCTGGAAAATATTACATCTTCATGTAAGGCCCCCCTTTCATTGAAAAACCTCAATGTTTAGGCCCAGGCTGATATAAATTTGACTTTTGAATAATTATGCTAACTCTGATAAATCAAATGAGTACTCTATTGCTTTTAGTACATAATAAATGATATATTAGGGCATTTAAAAAGTATTTTTTTGCAATATTTTAATTTTCAAAGCCCAAAATGTTGATAGTTGAAATTATTCAATTTTAACGTCAAAATTTAACACGCAAAGATGAGTATAGAATTTAACATATTGTCTATAATATATATCCTATTGTTACGAAACTTTGCAAGTAGTGTTATAATTTATTAAGCTTTGGTCATACCAAGTTTTTTTAAGATTTGTCAACTCTTTCTATCCTATTAAATAGGTCCGAGACCACAATTGTCGTCCCTTGATTTTCGTTGTTCACGAATATAGTCCCTAGTGTTAACAGTGGGTTACTTGCCAATAATTTTTATACCTCTTCCAAATTTATTTCTCCATGTTTAATGCCTCAAATTGTAAGTAGGGGGGTGAAATTACACTGTAAAAAAATTTGGGTCCAGAATTTTACAGAAAAGTAGTGATTTGGTCCAGCTGAAAAAGGTTAAAAATTAGCACTTCGGAAGCTGTCAAAAGATTTCAAGACACCCTAAACACAAAATTGTCCATATTTTGAGTTAGAGGCGATGAAGTTTTCTATAATTTTGATATAATTTGTCCCAAAAGTAGTACAACACACTGTAAAAATTTCATTGAGAAAGCGCAGGTGGGAATTTTTTAATTTTCATTTATGTTCTAAAAGAAATGCACTACGAATTAATTGTGTTCTCGGACCTAAGAGGTGAAGTCTGTAAATATAGAATCTGTACTTTGGCATCTTCCCTAAATGATTTGGTGGTGTCAATTTGTCAAATAGCATGAAACTAAAGGATTTAAACTTTTATTTAATAGAATATCTGCAAAAATGACCAATTTTGGCATTTTATCGTCAAAATAGGCATTTCAAGGCTTTTTCAATACTGATGCATACATGGCATCCTGACTTTCTATCTGACAGGCTTTCATGTGTCAATACTTGTGTTTCTATGCCTTTATCTAGTTCTTTTACTTGTTTTTGAACTCAGAATCTACAGAAAAGAAGATTATCTCAGACAATATGTACAAAATGTGTTGTATAAATGACCCTTGTCTAACGCCCTGTTTGGATGAAGTCAAAAGTGGGGTTCTTGGTACATAAAATTTGAAGTCCACAATAAAGACCTCACTAAATTTGTATCAAAAGCACTTTACAATGTCTATTGTACCTGTTCCATCTCACATAATATCTTTCTTTTCTTCTGTAGGATAGCAAGTGGTTTAAATATAAGCCTGTTGAGACTAAAATTACAATCAAGTTTTTCATTAAAAAGGCAAAAATCTTTGTATCAGACCATACTGTCTGTAAGAAAAGTTAATTGCAAGAGCCTTTTTGTGCTCAGATTTGTTGTATCATATCACATGAGTATAGAAATGATAAAAAAGACACAATTTTTTATTTCTTATAGCCTCAATATGCATTTTTTAATGTAAATATGTGGCACGGCCTAAATTGACCCTTATTTTTTTCCAGTCTTACTTGGCTTAAGACCCTTTTAAACTAATATGATATGTTATTTGTGACTTTTCTTTCCATTTAAAGTACATTCAATACATATGTAAGGATTATTTATAACCAAAAAGCTTCACAAATTTAAAATTGCTGGAAAATATTACATCTTCATGTAAGGCCCCCTTTCATTGAAAAACCTCAATGTTTAGGCCCAGGCTGATATAAATTTGACTTTTGAATAATTATGCTAACTCTGATAAATCAAATGAGTACTCTATTGCTTTTAGTACATAATAAATGATATATTAGGGCATTTAAAAAGTATTTTTTTGCAATATTTTAATTTTCAAAGCCCAAAATGTTGATAGTTGAAATTATTCAATTTTAACGTCAAAATTTAACACGCAAAGATGAGTATAGAATTTAACATATTGTCTATAATATATATCCTATTGTTACGAAACTTTGCAAGTAGTGTTATAATTTATTAAGCTTTGGTCATACCAAGTTTTTTTAAGATTTGTCAACTCTTTCTATCCTATTAGGTCCGAGACCACAATTGTCGTCCCTTGATTTTCGTTGTTCACGAATATAGTCCCTAGTGTTAACAGTGGGTTACTTGCCAATAATTTTTATACCTCTTCCAAATTTATTTCTCCATGTTTAATGCCTCAAATTGTAAGTAGGGGGGTGAAATTACACTGTAAAAAAATTTGGGTCCAGAATTTTACAGAAAAGTAGTGATTTGGTCCAGCTGAAAAAGGTTAAAAATTAGCACTTCGGAAGCTGTCAAAAGATTTCAAGACACCCTAAACACAAAATTGTCCATATTTTGAGTTAGAGGCGATGAAGTTTTCTATAATTTTGATATAATTTGTCCCAAAAGTAGTACAACACACTGTAAAAATTTCATTGAGAAAGCGCAGGTGGGAATTTTTTAATTTTCATTTATGTTCTAAAAGAAATGCACTACGAATTAATTGTGTTCTCGGACCTAAGAGGTGAAGTCTGTAAATATAGAATCTGTACTTTGGCATCTTCCCTAAATGATTTGGTGGTGTCAATTTGTCAAATAGCATGAAACTAAAGGATTTAAACTTTTATTTAATAGAATATCTGCAAAAATGACCAATTTTGGCATTTTATCGTCAAAATAGGCATTTCAAGGCTTTTTCAATACTGATGCATACATGGCATCCTGACTTTCTATCTGACAGGCTTTCATGTGTCAATACTTGTGTTTCTATGCCTTTATCTAGTTCTTTTACTTGTTTTTGAACTCAGAATCTACAGAAAAGAAGATTATCTCAGACAATATGTACAAAATGTGTTGTATAAATGACCCTTGTCTAACGCCCTGTTTGGATGAAGTCAAAAGTGGGGTTCTTGGTACATAAAATTTGAAGTCCACAATAAAGACCTCACTAAATTTGTATCAAAAGCACTTTACAATGTCTATTGTACCTGTTCCATCTCACATAATATCTTTCTTTTCTTCTGTAGGATAGCAAGTGGTTTAAATATAAGCCTGTTGAGACTAAAATTACAATCAAGTTTTTCATTAAAAAGGCAAAAATCTTTGTATCAGACCATACTGTCTGTAAGAAAAGTTAATTGCAAGAGCCTTTTTGTGCTCAGATTTGTTGTATCATATCACATGAGTATAGAAATGATAAAAAAGACACAATTTTTTATTTCTTATAGCCTCAATATGCATTTTTTAATGTAAATATGTGGCACGGCCTAAATTGACCCTTATTTTTTTCCAGTCTTACTTGGC
Organism: Mytilus edulis; assembly: GCF_963676685.1. Taxonomy (NCBI): domain Eukaryota; kingdom Metazoa; phylum Mollusca; class Bivalvia; order Mytilida; family Mytilidae; genus Mytilus; species Mytilus edulis. The sequence continues at coordinate 16,634 of NW_027268481.1, read as the reverse complement.
TTAAGACCCTTTTAAACTAATATGATATGTTATTTGTGACTTTTCTTTCCATTTAAAGTACATTCAATACATATGTAAGGATTATTTATAACCAAAAAGCTTCACAAATTTAAAATTGCTGGAAAATATTACATCTTCATGTAAGGCCCCCCTTTCATTGAAAAACCTCAATGTTTAGGCCCAGGCTGATATAAATTTGACTTTTGAATAATTATGCTAACTCTGATAAATCAAATGAGTACTCTATTGCTTTTAGTACATAATAAATGATATATTAGGGCATTTAAAAAGTATTTTTTTGCAATATTTTAATTTTCAAAGCCCAAAATGTTGATAGTTGAAATTATTCAATTTTAACGTCAAAATTTAACACGCAAAGATGAGTATAGAATTTAACATATTGTCTATAATATATATCCTATTGTTACGAAACTTTGCAAGTAGTGTTATAATTTATTAAGCTTTGGTCATACCAAGTTTTTTTAAGATTTGTCAACTCTTTCTATCCTATTAAATAGGTCCGAGACCACAATTGTCGTCCCTTGATTTTCGTTGTTCACGAATATAGTCCCTAGTGTTAACAGTGGGTTACTTGCCAATAATTTTTATACCTCTTCCAAATTTATTTCTCCATGTTTAATGCCTCAAATTGTAAGTAGGGGGGTGAAATTACACTGTAAAAAAATTTGGGTCCAGAATTTTACAGAAAAGTAGTGATTTGGTCCAGCTGAAAAAGGTTAAAAATTAGCACTTCGGAAGCTGTCAAAAGATTTCAAGACACCCTAAACACAAAATTGTCCATATTTTGAGTTAGAGGCGATGAAGTTTTCTATAATTTTGATATAATTTGTCCCAAAAGTAGTACAACACACTGTAAAAATTTCATTGAGAAAGCGCAGGTGGGAATTTTTTAATTTTCATTTATGTTCTAAAAGAAATGCACTACGAATTAATTGTGTTCTCGGACCTAAGAGGTGAAGTCTGTAAATATAGAATCTGTACTTTGGCATCTTCCCTAAATGATTTGGTGGTGTCAATTTGTCAAATAGCATGAAACTAAAGGATTTAAACTTTTATTTAATAGAATATCTGCAAAAATGACCAATTTTGGCATTTTATCGTCAAAATAGGCATTTCAAGGCTTTTTCAATACTGATGCATACATGGCATCCTGACTTTCTATCTGACAGGCTTTCATGTGTCAATACTTGTGTTTCTATGCCTTTATCTAGTTCTTTTACTTGTTTTTGAACTCAGAATCTACAGAAAAGAAGATTATCTCAGACAATATGTACAAAATGTGTTGTATAAATGACCCTTGTCTAACGCCCTGTTTGGATGAAGTCAAAAGTGGGGTTCTTGGTACATAAAATTTGAAGTCCACAATAAAGACCTCACTAAATTTGTATCAAAAGCACTTTACAATGTCTATTGTACCTGTTCCATCTCACATAATATCTTTCTTTTCTTCTGTAGGATAGCAAGTGGTTTAAATATAAGCCTGTTGAGACTAAAATTACAATCAAGTTTTTCATTAAAAAGGCAAAAATCTTTGTATCAGACCATACTGTCTGTAAGAAAAGTTAATTGCAAGAGCCTTTTTGTGCTCAGATTTGTTGTATCATATCACATGAGTATAGAAATGATAAAAAAGACACAATTTTTTATTTCTTATAGCCTCAATATGCATTTTTTAATGTAAATATGTGGCACGGCCTAAATTGACCCTTATTTTTTTCCAGTCTTACTTGGCTTAAGACCCTTTTAAACTAATATGATATGTTATTTGTGACTTTTCTTTCCATTTAAAGTACATTCAATACATATGTAAGGATTATTTATAACCAAAAAGCTTCACAAATTTAAAATTGCTGGAAAATATTACATCTTCATGTAAGGCCCCCTTTCATTGAAAAACCTCAATGTTTAGGCCCAGGCTGATATAAATTTGACTTTTGAATAATTATGCTAACTCTGATAAATCAAATGAGTACTCTATTGCTTTTAGTACATAATAAATGATATATTAGGGCATTTAAAAAGTATTTTTTTGCAATATTTTAATTTTCAAAGCCCAAAATGTTGATAGTTGAAATTATTCAATTTTAACGTCAAAATTTAACACGCAAAGATGAGTATAGAATTTAACATATTGTCTATAATATATATCCTATTGTTACGAAACTTTGCAAGTAGTGTTATAATTTATTAAGCTTTGGTCATACCAAGTTTTTTTAAGATTTGTCAACTCTTTCTATCCTATTAAATAGGTCCGAGACCACAATTGTCGTCCCTTGATTTTCGTTGTTCACGAATATAGTCCCTAGTGTTAACAGTGGGTTACTTGCCAATAATTTTTATACCTCTTCCAAATTTATTTCTCCATGTTTAATGCCTCAAATTGTAAGTAGGGGGGTGAAATTACACTGTAAAAAAATTTGGGTCCAGAATTTTACAGAAAAGTAGTGATTTGGTCCAGCTGAAAAAGGTTAAAAATTAGCACTTCGGAAGCTGTCAAAAGATTTCAAGACACCCTAAACACAAAATTGTCCATATTTTGAGTTAGAGGCGATGAAGTTTTCTATAATTTTGATATAATTTGTCCCAAAAGTAGTACAACACACTGTAAAAATTTCATTGAGAAAGCGCAGGTGGGAATTTTTTAATTTTCATTTATGTTCTAAAAGAAATGCACTACGAATTAATTGTGTTCTCGGACCTAAGAGGTGAAGTCTGTAAATATAGAATCTGTACTTTGGCATCTTCCCTAAATGATTTGGTGGTGTCAATTTGTCAAATAGCATGAAACTAAAGGATTTAAACTTTTATTTAATAGAATATCTGCAAAAATGACCAATTTTGGCATTTTATCGTCAAAATAGGCATTTCAAGGCTTTTTCAATACTGATGCATACATGGCATCCTGACTTTCTATCTGACAGGCTTTCATGTGTCAATACTTGTGTTTCTATGCCTTTATCTAGTTCTTTTACTTGTTTTTGAACTCAGAATCTACAGAAAAGAAGATTATCTCAGACAATATGTACAAAATGTGTTGTATAAATGACCCTTGTCTAACGCCCTGTTTGGATGAAGTCAAAAGTGGGGTTCTTGGTACATAAAATTTGAAGTCCACAATAAAGACCTCACTAAATTTGTATCAAAAGCACTTTACAATGTCTATTGTACCTGTTCCATCTCACATAATATCTTTCTTTTCTTCTGTAGGATAGCAAGTGGTTTAAATATAAGCCTGTTGAGACTAAAATTACAATCAAGTTTTTCATTAAAAAGGCAAAAATCTTTGTATCAGACCATACTGTCTGTAAGAAAAGTTAATTGCAAGAGCCTTTTTGTGCTCAGATTTGTTGTATCATATCACATGAGTATAGAAATGATAAAAAAGACACAATTTTTTATTTCTTATAGCCTCAATATGCATTTTTTAATGTAAATATGTGGCACGGCCTAAATTGACCCTTATTTTTTTCCAGTCTTACTTGGCTTAAGACCCTTTTAAACTAATATGATATGTTATTTGTGACTTTTCTTTCCATTTAAAGTACATTCAATACATATGTAAGGATTATTTATAACCAAAAAGCTTCACAAATTTAAAATTGCTGGAAAATATTACATCTTCATGTAAGGCCCCCTTTCATTGAAAAACCTCAATGTTTAGGCCCAGGCTGATATAAATTTGACTTTTGAATAATTATGCTAACTCTGATAAATCAAATGAGTACTCTATTGCTTTTAGTACATAATAAATGATATATTAGGGCATTTAAAAAGTATTTTTTTGCAATATTTTAATTTTCAAAGCCCAAAATGTTGATAGTTGAAATTATTCAATTTTAACGTCAAAATTTAACACGCAAAGATGAGTATAGAATTTAACATATTGTCTATAATATATATCCTATTGTTACGAAACTTTGCAAGTAGTGTTATAATTTATTAAGCTTTGGTCATACCAAGTTTTTTTAAGATTTGTCAACTCTTTCTATCCTATTAAATAGGTCCGAGACCACAATTGTCGTCCCTTGATTTTCGTTGTTCACGAATATAGTCCCTAGTGTTAACAGTGGGTTACTTGCCAATAATTTTTATACCTCTTCCAAATTTATTTCTCCATGTTTAATGCCTCAAATTGTAAGTAGGGGGGTGAAATTACACTGTAAAAAAATTTGGGTCCAGAATTTTACAGAAAAGTAGTGATTTGGTCCAGCTGAAAAAGGTTAAAAATTAGCACTTCGGAAGCTGTCAAAAGATTTCAAGACACCCTAAACACAAAATTGTCCATATTTTGAGTTAGAGGCGATGAAGTTTTCTATAATTTTGATATAATTTGTCCCAAAAGTAGTACAACACACTGTAAAAATTTCATTGAGAAAGCGCAGGTGGGAATTTTTTAATTTTCATTTATGTTCTAAAAGAAATGCACTACGAATTAATTGTGTTCTCGGACCTAAGAGGTGAAGTCTGTAAATATAGAATCTGTACTTTGGCATCTTCCCTAAATGATTTGGTGGTGTCAATTTGTCAAATAGCATGAAACTAAAGGATTTAAACTTTTATTTAATAGAATATCTGCAAAAATGACCAATTTTGGCATTTTATCGTCAAAATAGGCATTTCAAGGCTTTTTCAATACTGATGCATACATGGCATCCTGACTTTCTATCTGACAGGCTTTCATGTGTCAATACTTGTGTTTCTATGCCTTTATCTAGTTCTTTTACTTGTTTTTGAACTCAGAATCTACAGAAAAGAAGATTATCTCAGACAATATGTACAAAATGTGTTGTATAAATGACCCTTGTCTAACGCCCTGTTTGGATGAAGTCAAAAGTGGGGTTCTTGGTACATAAAATTTGAAGTCCACAATAAAGACCTCACTAAATTTGTATCAAAAGCACTTTACAATGTCTATTGTACCTGTTCCATCTCACATAATATCTTTCTTTTCTTCTGTAGGATAGCAAGTGGTTTAAATATAAGCCTGTTGAGACTAAAATTACAATCAAGTTTTTCATTAAAAAGGCAAAAATCTTTGTATCAGACCATACTGTCTGTAAGAAAAGTTAATTGCAAGAGCCTTTTTGTGCTCAGATTTGTTGTATCATATCACATGAGTATAGAAATGATAAAAAAGACACAATTTTTTATTTCTTATAGCCTCAATATGCATTTTTTAATGTAAATATGTGGCACGGCCTAAATTGACCCTTATTTTTTTCCAGTCTTACTTGGCTTAAGACCCTTTTAAACTAATATGATATGTTATTTGTGACTTTTCTTTCCATTTAAAGTACATTCAATACATATGTAAGGATTATTTATAACCAAAAAGCTTCACAAATTTAAAATTGCTGGAAAATATTACATCTTCATGTAAGGCCCCCTTTCATTGAAAAACCTCAATGTTTAGGCCCAGGCTGATATAAATTTGACTTTTGAATAATTATGCTAACTCTGATAAATCAAATGAGTACTCTATTGCTTTTAGTACATAATAAATGATATATTAGGGCATTTAAAAAGTATTTTTTTGCAATATTTTAATTTTCAAAGCCCAAAATGTTGATAGTTGAAATTATTCAATTTTAACGTCAAAATTTAACACGCAAAGATGAGTATAGAATTTAACATATTGTCTATAATATATATCCTATTGTTACGAAACTTTGCAAGTAGTGTTATAATTTATTAAGCTTTGGTCATACCAAGTTTTTTTAAGATTTGTCAACTCTTTCTATCCTATTAGGTCCGAGACCACAATTGTCGTCCCTTGATTTTCGTTGTTCACGAATATAGTCCCTAGTGTTAACAGTGGGTTACTTGCCAATAATTTTTATACCTCTTCCAAATTTATTTCTCCATGTTTAATGCCTCAAATTGTAAGTAGGGGGGTGAAATTACACTGTAAAAAAATTTGGGTCCAGAATTTTACAGAAAAGTAGTGATTTGGTCCAGCTGAAAAAGGTTAAAAATTAGCACTTCGGAAGCTGTCAAAAGATTTCAAGACACCCTAAACACAAAATTGTCCATATTTTGAGTTAGAGGCGATGAAGTTTTCTATAATTTTGATATAATTTGTCCCAAAAGTAGTACAACACACTGTAAAAATTTCATTGAGAAAGCGCAGGTGGGAATTTTTTAATTTTCATTTATGTTCTAAAAGAAATGCACTACGAATTAATTGTGTTCTCGGACCTAAGAGGTGAAGTCTGTAAATATAGAATCTGTACTTTGGCATCTTCCCTAAATGATTTGGTGGTGTCAATTTGTCAAATAGCATGAAACTAAAGGATTTAAACTTTTATTTAATAGAATATCTGCAAAAATGACCAATTTTGGCATTTTATCGTCAAAATAGGCATTTCAAGGCTTTTTCAATACTGATGCATACATGGCATCCTGACTTTCTATCTGACAGGCTTTCATGTGTCAATACTTGTGTTTCTATGCCTTTATCTAGTTCTTTTACTTGTTTTTGAACTCAGAATCTACAGAAAAGAAGATTATCTCAGACAATATGTACAAAATGTGTTGTATAAATGACCCTTGTCTAACGCCCTGTTTGGATGAAGTCAAAAGTGGGGTTCTTGGTACATAAAATTTGAAGTCCACAATAAAGACCTCACTAAATTTGTATCAAAAGCACTTTACAATGTCTATTGTACCTGTTCCATCTCACATAATATCTTTCTTTTCTTCTGTAGGATAGCAAGTGGTTTAAATATAAGCCTGTTGAGACTAAAATTACAATCAAGTTTTTCATTAAAAAGGCAAAAATCTTTGTATCAGACCATACTGTCTGTAAGAAAAGTTAATTGCAAGAGCCTTTTTGTGCTCAGATTTGTTGTATCATATCACATGAGTATAGAAATGATAAAAAAGACACAATTTTTTATTTCTTATAGCCTCAATATGCATTTTTTAATGTAAATATGTGGCACGGCCTAAATTGACCCTTATTTTTTTCCAGTCTTACTTGGCTTAAGACCCTTTTAAACTAATATGATATGTTATTTGTGACTTTTCTTTCCATTTAAAGTACATTCAATACATATGTAAGGATTATTTATAACCAAAAAGCTTCACAAATTTAAAATTGCTGGAAAATATTACATCTTCATGTAAGGCCCCCTTTCATTGAAAAACCTCAATGTTTAGGCCCAGGCTGATATAAATTTGACTTTTGAATAATTATGCTAACTCTGATAAATCAAATGAGTACTCTATTGCTTTTAGTACATAATAAATGATATATTAGGGCATTTAAAAAGTATTTTTTTGCAATATTTTAATTTTCAAAGCCCAAAATGTTGATAGTTGAAATTATTCAATTTTAACGTCAAAATTTAACACGCAAAGATGAGTATAGAATTTAACATATTGTCTATAATATATATCCTATTGTTACGAAACTTTGCAAGTAGTGTTATAATTTATTAAGCTTTGGTCATACCAAGTTTTTTTAAGATTTGTCAACTCTTTCTATCCTATTAAATAGGTCCGAGACCACAATTGTCGTCCCTTGATTTTCGTTGTTCACGAATATAGTCCCTAGTGTTAACAGTGGGTTACTTGCCAATAATTTTTATACCTCTTCCAAATTTATTTCTCCATGTTTAATGCCTCAAATTGTAAGTAGGGGGGTGAAATTACACTGTAAAAAAATTTGGGTCCAGAATTTTACAGAAAAGTAGTGATTTGGTCCAGCTGAAAAAGGTTAAAAATTAGCACTTCGGAAGCTGTCAAAAGATTTCAAGACACCCTAAACACAAAATTGTCCATATTTTGAGTTAGAGGCGATGAAGTTTTCTATAATTTTGATATAATTTGTCCCAAAAGTAGTACAACACACTGTAAAAATTTCATTGAGAAAGCGCAGGTGGGAATTTTTTAATTTTCATTTATGTTCTAAAAGAAATGCACTACGAATTAATTGTGTTCTCGGACCTAAGAGGTGAAGTCTGTAAATATAGAATCTGTACTTTGGCATCTTCCCTAAATGATTTGGTGGTGTCAATTTGTCAAATAGCATGAAACTAAAGGATTTAAACTTTTATTTAATAGAATATCTGCAAAAATGACCAATTTTGGCATTTTATCGTCAAAATAGGCATTTCAAGGCTTTTTCAATACTGATGCATACATGGCATCCTGACTTTCTATCTGACAGGCTTTCATGTGTCAATACTTGTGTTTCTATGCCTTTATCTAGTTCTTTTACTTGTTTTTGAACTCAGAATCTACAGAAAAGAAGATTATCTCAGACAATATGTACAAAATGTGTTGTATAAATGACCCTTGTCTAACGCCCTGTTTGGATGAAGTCAAAAGTGGGGTTCTTGGTACATAAAATTTGAAGTCCACAATAAAGACCTCACTAAATTTGTATCAAAAGCACTTTACAATGTCTATTGTACCTGTTCCATCTCACATAATATCTTTCTTTTCTTCTGTAGGATAGCAAGTGGTTTAAATATAAGCCTGTTGAGACTAAAATTACAATCAAGTTTTTCATTAAAAAGGCAAAAATCTTTGTATCAGACCATACTGTCTGTAAGAAAAGTTAATTGCAAGAGCCTTTTTGTGCTCAGATTTGTTGTATCATATCACATGAGTATAGAAATGATAAAAAAGACACAATTTTTTATTTCTTATAGCCTCAATATGCATTTTTTAATGTAAATATGTGGCACGGCCTAAATTGACCCTTATTTTTTTCCAGTCTTACTTGGCTTAAGACCCTTTTAAACTAATATGATATGTTATTTGTGACTTTTCTTTCCATTTAAAGTACATTCAATACATATGTAAGGATTATTTATAACCAAAAAGCTTCACAAATTTAAAATTGCTGGAAAATATTACATCTTCATGTAAGGCCCCCTTTCATTGAAAAACCTCAATGTTTAGGCCCAGGCTGATATAAATTTGACTTTTGAATAATTATGCTAACTCTGATAAATCAAATGAGTACTCTATTGCTTTTAGTACATAATAAATGATATATTAGGGCATTTAAAAAGTATTTTTTTGCAATATTTTAATTTTCAAAGCCCAAAATGTTGATAGTTGAAATTATTCAATTTTAACGTCAAAATTTAACACGCAAAGATGAGTATAGAATTTAACATATTGTCTATAATATATATCCTATTGTTACGAAACTTTGCAAGTAGTGTTATAATTTATTAAGCTTTGGTCATACCAAGTTTTTTTAAGATTTGTCAACTCTTTCTATCCTATTAAATAGGTCCGAGACCACAATTGTCGTCCCTTGATTTTCGTTGTTCACGAATATAGTCCCTAGTGTTAACAGTGGGTTACTTGCCAATAATTTTTATACCTCTTCCAAATTTATTTCTCCATGTTTAATGCCTCAAATTGTAAGTAGGGGGGTGAAATTACACTGTAAAAAAATTTGGGTCCAGAATTTTACAGAAAAGTAGTGATTTGGTCCAGCTGAAAAAGGTTAAAAATTAGCACTTCGGAAGCTGTCAAAAGATTTCAAGACACCCTAAACACAAAATTGTCCATATTTTGAGTTAGAGGCGATGAAGTTTTCTATAATTTTGATATAATTTGTCCCAAAAGTAGTACAACACACTGTAAAAATTTCATTGAGAAAGCGCAGGTGGGAATTTTTTAATTTTCATTTATGTTCTAAAAGAAATGCACTACGAATTAATTGTGTTCTCGGACCTAAGAGGTGAAGTCTGTAAATATAGAATCTGTACTTTGGCATCTTCCCTAAATGATTTGGTGGTGTCAATTTGTCAAATAGCATGAAACTAAAGGATTTAAACTTTTATTTAATAGAATATCTGCAAAAATGACCAATTTTGGCATTTTATCGTCAAAATAGGCATTTCAAGGCTTTTTCAATACTGATGCATACATGGCATCCTGACTTTCTATCTGACAGGCTTTCATGTGTCAATACTTGTGTTTCTATGCCTTTATCTAGTTCTTTTACTTGTTTTTGAACTCAGAATCTACAGAAAAGAAGATTATCTCAGACAATATGTACAAAATGTGTTGTATAAATGACCCTTGTCTAACGCCCTGTTTGGATGAAGTCAAAAGTGGGGTTCTTGGTACATAAAATTTGAAGTCCACAATAAAGACCTCACTAAATTTGTATCAAAAGCACTTTACAATGTCTATTGTACCTGTTCCATCTCACATAATATCTTTCTTTTCTTCTGTAGGATAGCAAGTGGTTTAAATATAAGCCTGTTGAGACTAAAATTACAATCAAGTTTTTCATTAAAAAGGCAAAAATCTTTGTATCAGACCATACTGTCTGTAAGAAAAGTTAATTGCAAGAGCCTTTTTGTGCTCAGATTTGTTGTATCATATCACATGAGTATAGAAATGATAAAAAAGACACAATTTTTTATTTCTTATAGCCTCAATATGCATTTTTTAATGTAAATATGTGGCACGGCCTAAATTGACCCTTATTTTTTTCCAGTCTTACTTGGCTTAAGACCCTTTTAAACTAATATGATATGTTATTTGTGACTTTTCTTTCCATTTAAAGTACATTCAATACATATGTAAGGATTATTTATAACCAAAAAGCTTCACAAATTTAAAATTGCTGGAAAATATTACATCTTCATGTAAGGCCCCCTTTCATTGAAAAACCTCAATGTTTAGGCCCAGGCTGATATAAATTTGACTTTTGAATAATTATGCTAACTCTGATAAATCAAATGAGTACTCTATTGCTTTTAGTACATAATAAATGATATATTAGGGCATTTAAAAAGTATTTTTTTGCAATATTTTAATTTTCAAAGCCCAAAATGTTGATAGTTGAAATTATTCAATTTTAACGTCAAAATTTAACACGCAAAGATGAGTATAGAATTTAACATATTGTCTATAATATATATCCTATTGTTACGAAACTTTGCAAGTAGTGTTATAATTTATTAAGCTTTGGTCATACCAAGTTTTTTTAAGATTTGTCAACTCTTTCTATCCTATTAAATAGGTCCGAGACCACAATTGTCGTCCCTTGATTTTCGTTGTTCACGAATATAGTCCCTAGTGTTAACAGTGGGTTACTTGCCAATAATTTTTATACCTCTTCCAAATTTATTTCTCCATGTTTAATGCCTCAAATTGTAAGTAGGGGGGTGAAATTACACTGTAAAAAAATTTGGGTCCAGAATTTTACAGAAAAGTAGTGATTTGGTCCAGCTGAAAAAGGTTAAAAATTAGCACTTCGGAAGCTGTCAAAAGATTTCAAGACACCCTAAACACAAAATTGTCCATATTTTGAGTTAGAGGCGATGAAGTTTTCTATAATTTTGATATAATTTGTCCCAAAAGTAGTACAACACACTGTAAAAATTTCATTGAGAAAGCGCAGGTGGGAATTTTTTAATTTTCATTTATGTTCTAAAAGAAATGCACTACGAATTAATTGTGTTCTCGGACCTAAGAGGTGAAGTCTGTAAATATAGAATCTGTACTTTGGCATCTTCCCTAAATGATTTGGTGGTGTCAATTTGTCAAATAGCATGAAACTAAAGGATTTAAACTTTTATTTAATAGAATATCTGCAAAAATGACCAATTTTGGCATTTTATCGTCAAAATAGGCATTTCAAGGCTTTTTCAATACTGATGCATACATGGCATCCTGACTTTCTATCTGACAGGCTTTCATGTGTCAATACTTGTGTTTCTATGCCTTTATCTAGTTCTTTTACTTGTTTTTGAACTCAGAATCTACAGAAAAGAAGATTATCTCAGACAATATGTACAAAATGTGTTGTATAAATGACCCTTGTCTAACGCCCTGTTTGGATGAAGTCAAAAGTGGGGTTCTTGGTACATAAAATTTGAAGTCCACAATAAAGACCTCACTAAATTTGTATCAAAAGCACTTTACAATGTCTATTGTACCTGTTCCATCTCACATAATATCTTTCTTTTCTTCTGTAGGATAGCAAGTGGTTTAAATATAAGCCTGTTGAGACTAAAATTACAATCAAGTTTTTCATTAAAAAGGCAAAAATCTTTGTATCAGACCATACTGTCTGTAAGAAAAGTTAATTGCAAGAGCCTTTTTGTGCTCAGATTTGTTGTATCATATCACATGAGTATAGAAATGATAAAAAAGACACAATTTTTTATTTCTTATAGCCTCAATATGCATTTTTTAATGTAAATATGTGGCACGGCCTAAATTGACCCTTATTTTTTTCCAGTCTTACTTGGCTTAAGACCCTTTTAAACTAATATGATATGTTATTTGTGACTTTTCTTTCCATTTAAAGTACATTCAATACATATGTAAGGATTATTTATAACCAAAAAGCTTCACAAATTTAAAATTGCTGGAAAATATTACATCTTCATGTAAGGCCCCCTTTCATTGAAAAACCTCAATGTTTAGGCCCAGGCTGATATAAATTTGACTTTTGAATAATTATGCTAACTCTGATAAATCAAATGAGTACTCTATTGCTTTTAGTACATAATAAATGATATATTAGGGCATTTAAAAAGTATTTTTTTGCAATATTTTAATTTTCAAAGCCCAAAATGTTGATAGTTGAAATTATTCAATTTTAACGTCAAAATTTAACACGCAAAGATGAGTATAGAATTTAACATATTGTCTATAATATATATCCTATTGTTACGAAACTTTGCAAGTAGTGTTATAATTTATTAAGCTTTGGTCATACCAAGTTTTTTTAAGATTTGTCAACTCTTTCTATCCTATTAAATAGGTCCGAGACCACAATTGTCGTCCCTTGATTTTCGTTGTTCACGAATATAGTCCCTAGTGTTAACAGTGGGTTACTTGCCAATAATTTTTATACCTCTTCCAAATTTATTTCTCCATGTTTAATGCCTCAAATTGTAAGTAGGGGGGTGAAATTACACTGTAAAAAAATTTGGGTCCAGAATTTTACAGAAAAGTAGTGATTTGGTCCAGCTGAAAAAGGTTAAAAATTAGCACTTCGGAAGCTGTCAAAAGATTTCAAGACACCCTAAACACAAAATTGTCCATATTTTGAGTTAGAGGCGATGAAGTTTTCTATAATTTTGATATAATTTGTCCCAAAAGTAGTACAACACACTGTAAAAATTTCATTGAGAAAGCGCAGGTGGGAATTTTTTAATTTTCATTTATGTTCTAAAAGAAATGCACTACGAATTAATTGTGTTCTCGGACCTAAGAGGTGAAGTCTGTAAATATAGAATCTGTACTTTGGCATCTTCCCTAAATGATTTGGTGGTGTCAATTTGTCAAATAGCATGAAACTAAAGGATTTAAACTTTTATTTAATAGAATATCTGCAAAAATGACCAATTTTGGCATTTTATCGTCAAAATAGGCATTTCAAGGCTTTTTCAATACTGATGCATACATGGCATCCTGACTTTCTATCTGACAGGCTTTCATGTGTCAATACTTGTGTTTCTATGCCTTTATCTAGTTCTTTTACTTGTTTTTGAACTCAGAATCTACAGAAAAGAAGATTATCTCAGACAATATGTACAAAATGTGTTGTATAAATGACCCTTGTCTAACGCCCTGTTTGGATGAAGTCAAAAGTGGGGTTCTTGGTACATAAAATTTGAAGTCCACAATAAAGACCTCACTAAATTTGTATCAAAAGCACTTTACAATGTCTATTGTACCTGTTCCATCTCACATAATATCTTTCTTTTCTTCTGTAGGATAGCAAGTGGTTTAAATATAAGCCTGTTGAGACTAAAATTACAATCAAGTTTTTCATTAAAAAGGCAAAAATCTTTGTATCAGACCATACTGTCTGTAAGAAAAGTTAATTGCAAGAGCCTTTTTGTGCTCAGATTTGTTGTATCATATCACATGAGTATAGAAATGATAAAAAAGACACAATTTTTTATTTCTTATAGCCTCAATATGCATTTTTTAATGTAAATATGTGGCACGGCCTAAATTGACCCTTATTTTTTTCCAGTCTTACTTGGCTTAAGACCCTTTTAAACTAATATGATATGTTATTTGTGACTTTTCTTTCCATTTAAAGTACATTCAATACATATGTAAGGATTATTTATAACCAAAAAGCTTCACAAATTTAAAATTGCTGGAAAATATTACATCTTCATGTAAGGCCCCCCTTTCATTGAAAAACCTCAATGTTTAGGCCCAGGCTGATATAAATTTGACTTTTGAATAATTATGCTAACTCTGATAAATCAAATGAGTACTCTATTGCTTTTAGTACATAATAAATGATATATTAGGGCATTTAAAAAGTATTTTTTTGCAATATTTTAATTTTCAAAGCCCAAAATGTTGATAGTTGAAATTATTCAATTTTAACGTCAAAATTTAACACGCAAAGATGAGTATAGAATTTAACATATTGTCTATAATATATATCCTATTGTTACGAAACTTTGCAAGTAGTGTTATAATTTATTAAGCTTTGGTCATACCAAGTTTTTTTAAGATTTGTCAACTCTTTCTATCCTATTAAATAGGTCCGAGACCACAATTGTCGTCCCTTGATTTTCGTTGTTCACGAATATAGTCCCTAGTGTTAACAGTGGGTTACTTGCCAATAATTTTTATACCTCTTCCAAATTTATTTCTCCATGTTTAATGCCTCAAATTGTAAGTAGGGGGGTGAAATTACACTGTAAAAAAATTTGGGTCCAGAATTTTACAGAAAAGTAGTGATTTGGTCCAGCTGAAAAAGGTTAAAAATTAGCACTTCGGAAGCTGTCAAAAGATTTCAAGACACCCTAAACACAAAATTGTCCATATTTTGAGTTAGAGGCGATGAAGTTTTCTATAATTTTGATATAATTTGTCCCAAAAGTAGTACAACACACTGTAAAAATTTCATTGAGAAAGCGCAGGTGGGAATTTTTTAATTTTCATTTATGTTCTAAAAGAAATGCACTACGAATTAATTGTGTTCTCGGACCTAAGAGGTGAAGTCTGTAAATATAGAATCTGTACTTTGGCATCTTCCCTAAATGATTTGGTGGTGTCAATTTGTCAAATAGCATGAAACTAAAGGATTTAAACTTTTATTTAATAGAATATCTGCAAAAATGACCAATTTTGGCATTTTATCGTCAAAATAGGCATTTCAAGGCTTTTTCAATACTGATGCATACATGGCATCCTGACTTTCTATCTGACAGGCTTTCATGTGTCAATACTTGTGTTTCTATGCCTTTATCTAGTTCTTTTACTTGTTTTTGAACTCAGAATCTACAGAAAAGAAGATTATCTCAGACAATATGTACAAAATGTGTTGTATAAATGACCCTTGTCTAACGCCCTGTTTGGATGAAGTCAAAAGTGGGGTTCTTGGTACATAAAATTTGAAGTCCACAATAAAGACCTCACTAAATTTGTATCAAAAGCACTTTACAATGTCTATTGTACCTGTTCCATCTCACATAATATCTTTCTTTTCTTCTGTAGGATAGCAAGTGGTTTAAATATAAGCCTGTTGAGACTAAAATTACAATCAAGTTTTTCATTAAAAAGGCAAAAATCTTTGTATCAGACCATACTGTCTGTAAGAAAAGTTAATTGCAAGAGCCTTTTTGTGCTCAGATTTGTTGTATCATATCACATGAGTATAGAAATGATAAAAAAGACACAATTTTTTATTTCTTATAGCCTCAATATGCATTTTTTAATGTAAATATGTGGCACGGCCTAAATTGACCCTTATTTTTTTCCAGTCTTACTTGGCTTAAGACCCTTTTAAACTAATATGATATGTTATTTGTGACTTTTCTTTCCATTTAAAGTACATTCAATACATATGTAAGGATTATTTATAACCAAAAAGCTTCACAAATTTAAAATTGCTGGAAAATATTACATCTTCATGTAAGGCCCCCTTTCATTGAAAAACCTCAATGTTTAGGCCCAGGCTGATATAAATTTGACTTTTGAATAATTATGCTAACTCTGATAAATCAAATGAGTACTCTATTGCTTTTAGTACATAATAAATGATATATTAGGGCATTTAAAAAGTATTTTTTTGCAATATTTTAATTTTCAAAGCCCAAAATGTTGATAGTTGAAATTATTCAATTTTAACGTCAAAATTTAACACGCAAAGATGAGTATAGAATTTAACATATTGTCTATAATATATATCCTATTGTTACGAAACTTTGCAAGTAGTGTTATAATTTATTAAGCTTTGGTCATACCAAGTTTTTTTAAGATTTGTCAACTCTTTCTATCCTATTAGGTCCGAGACCACAATTGTCGTCCCTTGATTTTCGTTGTTCACGAATATAGTCCCTAGTGTTAACAGTGGGTTACTTGCCAATAATTTTTATACCTCTTCCAAATTTATTTCTCCATGTTTAATGCCTCAAATTGTAAGTAGGGGGGTGAAATTACACTGTAAAAAAATTTGGGTCCAGAATTTTACAGAAAAGTAGTGATTTGGTCCAGCTGAAAAAGGTTAAAAATTAGCACTTCGGAAGCTGTCAAAAGATTTCAAGACACCCTAAACACAAAATTGTCCATATTTTGAGTTAGAGGCGATGAAGTTTTCTATAATTTTGATATAATTTGTCCCAAAAGTAGTACAACACACT